>NW_027315627.1:0-22104 GCF_039878825.1 Excalfactoria chinensis
TCCTAATAACCTCATTAATAACCCTAATACCCCCTAATATCCCATTAATAGCACCTAATAACTCCTAATAACCCTTAATACCCCACTAATAACCCCATTAATAGCCCTAATAACCCCATTAATACCCCATTAATAGCCTCTAATAACCCATTAATAACCCTAATAACCCATTAATAACCCCAATAATGACTTAATACCCCATTAATGACCTCTAATAACCCCTAATACCCCCTATTAACCCCATTAATAGCCTCTAATAACCCCTAATACCCCATTAATAACCCCTAATAACCCCTAATAAACCCCATTAATAGCCCCTAATAACCCATTAATAACTGTAATACCCCATTAATAGCCCTAATAACCCATTATTAGCCCTAATACCCCATTAATAACCCTAATAATCCCTAATAACCTCATTAATTACCCTAATACCCCATTAATAGCCTCTAATAACCCCTAATAACCCATTAATATCCCCTAATAACCCCATTAATAGCTTCTAATAACCCCATTAATAGCCCTAATACCCCATTAATAGCCCATTAATAGCGCTAATAACCCCATTAATAGCCCCAATATCCCATTAATAGCCCTAATAACCCTATTAATTACCCTAATACCCCATTAATAGCCCTAATAACCCCATTAATACCCCATTAATAACCCTAATAACCCATTAATAGCCCTAATATCCCATTAATAGCCTCTAATAACCCCTAATAACCCCTAATGCCCCATTAATAACCCCTAATAGCCCCTAATACCCCATTAACAGCCTCTAATAACCCATTAATATCCCATTAATAGCGCTAATAAGTCACTAATAACCCCTAATAACCCCATTAATAACCCTAATAACCATTAATAACCCCTTTAATGACTTAATGACCCCATTAATGACTTAATGACGCCATTAATGACTTAATAATCCCCTAATGACCCTATTAATGACTTAATGACCCCATTAATGACCCCCTTAAGGACTTAATGACCCCATTACCCTCCTAATTACCCCATTAATGACCCCATTAATGACTTAATGACCCCATTAATGACCCTATTAATGACCCCATTAAGGACTTAATGACCCCATTAATGACCCCATTAAGGACTTAATAACCCCATTACCCTCCTAATTACCCCATTAATGACCCCATTAATGACTTAATAATCCCATTAAAGACCCCATTGAGGACTTAATAATCCCATTAATGACCCCATTAATGACATAATAGTCCCCTAATGACCCCATTAATGACTTAATGACCCCATTAATGACCCCAATAAGGATATAATGACCCCATTAATGACTTAATGACCCCATTACCCTCCTAATTACCCCATTAATGACCCTATTAAGGGCTTTATGACCCTATTAAGGACATAATGACCCCATTCCCCCTTAATTAGCCTCTAATAAGCCCTAATAACCCCAATAATAGACTCTAAAAACCCTAATACCCCCTAATAACTCCAAATAACACATTAATAACCCATTAATAGCCCTAATAACCCCTAATAGCTCCCCACCAGCGGGTTCTAATAACCCTAATAACCCCATTAATATCTTACAATAACCCCATTAATAGCCCTAATAACCCATTAATAACCCCTAATACCCCCTAATAACTTAATTAATACCCCATTTATAGCCCTAATATTCCATTAATACCCCATTAATACCCTAATACCCCCTAATAACCCCATTAATAACCCTAATACCCCATTAATAACCCATTAATAACCCCTAATACTCCCTAATAACCCATTAATAACCCCTAATTCCCCCTATTACCCCATTAATAGCCCTAATACCCCATTAATAGCCATTAATAGCCATTAATTAACAGCCCCATTAATTACTCGTTACCTGTCATCGTTGCTGCCCACCAGGGGGCTCCTCCCGGCCATTAATAGCCCTAATACCCCCTAATAACCCATTAATAGCCCTAATAGCCCCATTAATAGCCCTAATACCCCCTAATAACCCCATTAATAGCCCATTAATAGCCCTTATAACCCCTAATAACCCCATTAATAGCCCTAATACCCCATTAATAACCCTAATAACCCCATTCATACCCCTAATAACCCATTAATAACCCATAATAACCCCTAATAACCCATAATAACCCCTAATAACCCCATTAATAGCCTCTAATAACCCATTAATAAACTCATTAATAACACTAATAACTTATTAATAACTTTTAATAGCCCTAATAACCCCATTAATAACCCCTAATACCCCATTAATAACCCTAATAGCCCCTAATAGCTCCATTAATAGCCCTAATAACCCCTAATAACCCCATTAATACCTCATTAATAACCCTAATACCCCCTAATACCCCCTAATAACCCTATTAATGACCCTAATAACCCCATTAATACCCCATTAATAGCCCTAATACCCCATTAATACCCCATTAATAACCCCTAATACTCCCTAATATCCCCTATTACCCCCTAATAACCCATTAATAACCCCTAATACCCCATTAATAGCCCTAAAAACCCATTAATAGCCTCTAATATTCCCTAATAACCCCATTAATAACCCATTAATAACCCATTAATAGCCCTAATACCCCCTAATAACCCCATTAATGCCCTATTAATAGCCCTAATACCCCATTAATAGCGCTAATAACCCATTAATAGCCCATTAATAGCCCTAATACCCCATTAATAGCTAATAATGAAGTACCTGTCGTCGTTGCTGCCCACCAGGGGGCTCTAATACCCCCTAATAACCCCTAATAACCCATTAAAAACCTCTAATAACCCCATTAATAGTCCTAATACCCCCTTAATACCCCATTAATACCCCATTAATACCCCTAATAACCCCATTAATAGCCCTAATAACCCATTAATATCCCATTAACAGCCCTTAATGACTGTTTACCTGTCATCATTGGTGCCCACCAGGGGGCTCTAATACCCCCTAATAACCCATTAATACCCCATTAATAGCCCTAATAACCCCATTAATAACCCATTAATAACCCCTAATAACCCATTAATAACCCCATTAATACCCCATTATTAGCCCTAATAACCCCATTAATAGCCCTAATACCCCCTAATAACCCCATTAATAACCCATTAATAGCCCTAATAACCCATTAATAGCCCTAATAACCCCATTAATAGCCCTAATAACCCATTAACATCCCTATATACTGAGGTACCTGTCGTCATTGGTGCCCACCAGGGGGCTCCTTCCGGCCATCAATAGCCCTAATACCCCCTAATAACCCCATTAATAGCCCTAATACCCCATTAATAGCCCTAATACCCCATTAATACCCCATTAATACCCCTAATAACCCCATTAATACCCCATTAATAGCCATTAATTAACAGCTAATAATTAAGTACCTGTCGTTGTTGCTGCCCACCAGGGGGCTCCTCCTGGCCATCAATAGCCCTAATACCCCATTAATAGCCCTAATAACCCCATTAATAACCCTAATAAACTTTAATAACCCCATTACTACCCCCTAATACCCCATTAATAACCCTAATAACCCCTAATACCCCATTAATAGCCCTAATAACCCCTAATAACCCATTAATAGCCCCTAATACCCCATTAATAACCCTATTACCCCCTAATAACCCCATTAATACCCCACTAATAGCCCTAATAACCCATTAATACCCCATTAATAGCCCTAATACCTCATAAATAACCCTAATAATCCCTAATAACCCCTAATAACCCCATTAATAGCCTCTAATAACCCATTAATAGCCTTAATAACCCCATTAATAACCCTAATACCCCATTAATAACCCCATTAATACCCCATTAATGACCCTAATACCCCATTAATAACCTCTAATACCCCATTAATATCCCTAATAACCCATTAATAGTCCGAATAACCCCATTAATAGCCCTAATACCCCATTAATAACCCTAATACCCCCTAATAGCCCATTAATAACCCTAATAACCCATTAATAACCCTAGTACCCCATTAACAACCCATAATAACCCCTAATGACCCCTAATAACCCCATTAATAGCCCCTAAGAACCCCTAATAACCCCATTAATAACCCCAATTCCCCATTAATAACCCATAATAGCCTCTAATGGCCTTTAATAACCCCATTAATTACCCTAATAACCCATTAATAACCCCTAATACCCCATTAATAGCCCTAATAACCCATTAATAGCCCTAATAACCCCATTAATAGCCCTAATATCCCATTAATACCCCATTAATTCCACGTTACCTGTCGTCATTGGTTCCCACCAGGGGGCTCTAATACCCCCTAATAACCCCCTATTACCCCTAATAACCCCATTAATAGCCCTAATACCCCATTAATAACCCATAATAACCCATTAATAACCCTAATAACCCCATTAATAGCCCTAATAACCCCATTACTGAGGTACCTGTCGTCATTGTTGCCCACCAGGGGGCTCCTCCCGGCCATCAATAGCCCTAATACCCCATTAATAACCCCATTAATAACCCCTAATAACCCCTAATAACCCCATTAATAGCCCTAATAATCCATTAATACCCCATTAATAACCCCTAATAACCTCATTAATAACCCCTAATAACCCCTAATAACCCCATTAATTACCCTAATACCCCCTAATAGCCCCGATTACCCCCTAATACCTCATTAATACCTCATTAATAGCCCCTAATAACCCATTAATAGCCCTAATAGCTCCATTAATAGCCCTAATAACCCCATTAATAACCCTAATAGCCTTTAATACCCCATTAATAACCCATTAATACCCCATTAATAACACTAATACCCCCTATTACCCCCTAATAACCCCATTAATAGCCCATTAATAGCCCTAATACCCCATTAATAGCCCTAATAACCCATAATACCCCATTAATAGCCCCTAATAACCCCTAACAACCCCATTAGTAACCCTAATACCCCATTAATAGCCTCTAATAACCCCTAATAACCCCTAATAACCCCATTAATAACCTTAATAACCCCATTAATAACCCATTAATAACCCCTAATACCCCCTAATAACCCATTAATAGCCCTAATAACCCCATTAATAACCCCATTAATTAATAGCCCTTAATGACTGTTTACCTGTCGTCATTGCTGCCCACCAGGGGGCTCTAATACCCCCTAATAACCCCATTAATAACCCATTAATAGCCCATTAATAGCCCTAATAGCCCCATTAATACCCCTAATAACCCATTAATAGCCCATTAATAGCCCTAATAACCCATTAATAGCCCTAATAACCCCATTAATAGCCCTAATAACCCCATTAATAACCCTAATACCCCATTAATACCCCATTAATACCCCATTAATAACCCATTAATACCCCATTAATGAGTGTTTACCTGTCGTCATTGTTTCCCACCAGGGGGCTCCTCCCGGCGATGCCGGGCAGGTCGATGTGGTCCCTGATGACCATCAGCTGCCCCGGGTTGAGGCCGGGCCGCAGCCCCCCAGCGGCGTTGGTCAGAACCAGCGTGTGAACACCCAGCAGACGCAGCGTGCGGATAGGGGTCACCACCTACCAGAGAGAGCAACCATAGAGAGGGATCATAGAGATGTGGGAGGACTGAGGGACCATAGAGATGTGGGAGCAACCATAGAGAGCAACCATAGAGACCTGGGAGGACTGGGAGTAACCATAGAGAGGTGGGAGGACTGGGAGTAACCATAGAGAGGTGGGAGGACTGGGAGGGATCATAGAGACTAGGGAGGACTGAGGGGTCATAGAGACCTGGGAGGACTGAGGGGTCATAGAGAGGGAACATAGAGACATGGGAGGACTGGAACCATAGAGAGGGACCATAGAGAGATGGAGGCCCGTTGTAGGCCATAGAGACGTGGGAGGACTGAGGGACCATAGAGAATGGGAGGACTGAGGGACCATAGAGAGGGACCATAGAGACCTGGGAGGACTGAGGGGTCATAGAGAGGAGCCATAGAGAGGGATCATAGAGACGTGGGAGGACTGAGGGACCATAGAGACGTGGGAGGACTGAGGGATCATAGAGAGGAACCGTGTGCACACCCAGCAGCCGCAGCGTGCGGATGGGGGTCACCACCTGACAGAGAGAGCGACCATAGAGAGCAACCATAGAGAGGGACCATAGAGTCACCACCTACCATAGAGAGGGATCATAGAGATGTGGGAGGACTGAGGGACCATAGAGAATGGGAGGACTGAGGGGTCATAGAGAGGAGCCATAGAGATGTGGGAGGACTGAGGGACCATAGAGAGATGGAGGCCCGTTGTAGGCCATAGAGACCTGGGAGGACTGAGGGACCATAGAGACCAACCATAGAGAACGACCATAGAGACATGGGAGGACTTTGAGGGACCATAGAGATGTGGGAGGACTGAGGGGTCATAGAGAGGAACCATAGAGAGGGACCATAGAGACCTGGGAGGACTGAGGGACCATAGAGAATGGGAGGACTGGAACCATAGAGAGGTGCACACCCAGCAGCCGCAGCGTGCGGATGGGGGTCACCACCTGACAGAGAGACCATAGAGAGCGACCATAGAGAGGGACCATAGAGATGTGGGAGGACTGGAGCCATAGGAACCATAGAGACCTGGGAGGACTGAGGGACTATAGAGATGTGGGAGGACTGGGACCATAGAGAGGGATCATAGAGATCAACCATAGAGAGGGACCATAGAGAACGACCATAGAGACCTGGGAGGACTGAGGGACCATAGAGAGCGACCATAGAGATGTGGGAGCAACCATAGAGAGGGATCATAGAGATGAACCATAGAGAGGGATCATATAGAGGAGAGAGAAACCATAGAGACGTGGGAGGACTGGAGACATAGAGAAGGAACATAGAGAGGTGGGAGGACTGAGGGACCATAGAGACCGACCATAGAGAGATGGAGGCCCGTTGTAGGCCATAGAGACCTGGGAGGACTGAGGGACCATAGAGAATGAGAGGACTGAGGGACCATAGAGAGCGACCATAGAGATGTGGGAGGACTGAGGGACCATAGGAACCATAGAGACATGGGAGGACTGAGGGACTATAGAGACCTGGGAGGACTGGGGGACCATAGAGACGTGGGAGGACAGGGAGGAACCATAGAGAGGGATCATAGAGAGCGACCATAGAGATGTGGGAGGACTGAGGGACCATAGAGACCAACCATAGAGAGCAACCATAGAGATGTGGGAGGACTGGAACCATAGAGAGGGACCATAGAGACCTGGAAGGACTGAGGGGTCATAGAGACGTGGGAGGACTGAGGGACCATAGAGACCAACCATAGAGACCTGGGAGGACTGAGGGACCATAGGAACCATAGAGAGGGACCATAGAGACGTGGGAGGACTGAGGGACAATAGAGAGGAACCATAGAGAGGGATCATAGAGACGTGGGAGGACTGAGGGATCATAGAGACCGACCATAGAGAGATGGAGGCCCGTTGTAGGCCATAGAGACCTGGGAGGACTGAGGGACCATAGAGACCGACCATAGAGACCTGGGAGGACTGAGGGGTCATAGAGAGGAGCCATAGAGAGGGATCATAGAGACGTGGGAGGACTGAGGGGTCATAGAGAGGGATCATAGAGACCTGGGAGGACTGGAACCATAGAGAGGGACCACAGAGACCTGGGAGGACTGAGGGGTCATAGAGAATGGGAGGACTGAGGGACCATAGAGACGTGGGAGGACTGAGGGATCATAGAGAGGAACCATAGAGAGGGACCATAGAGACAGGGGAGGAACCATAGAGATCAACCATAGAGAGATGGAGGCCCGTTGTAGGCCATAGAGACCTGGGAGGACTGAGGGGTCATAGAGAGGAGCCATAGAGATGTGGGAGGACTGAGGGGTCATAGAGAGGGACCATAGAGAACGACCATAGAGACCTGGGAGGACTGAGGGACCATAGAGAGGAACCATAGAGACCTGGGAGGACTGAGGGACCATAGAGATGTGGGAGGACTGGAGCCATAGAGAGGTGCACACCCAGCAGCCGCAGCGTGCGGATAGGGGTCACCACCTACCATAGAGAGGGATCATAGAGACCTGGGAGGACTGGAGCCATAGGAACCATAGAGACCTGGGAGGACTGAGGGACTATAGAGACCTGGGAGGACTGAGGGACCATAGAGAGGGACCATAGAGATCAACCATAGAGAGGGACCATAGAGAACGACCATAGAGACCTGGGAGGACTGAGGGATCATAGAGAGGAACCGTGTGCACACCCAGCAGCCGCAGCGTGCGGATAGGGGTCACCACCTACCATAGAGATCAACCATAGAGAGCAACCATAGAGATGTGGGAGGACTGGGGGACCATAGAGAGGGATCATAGAGAGGAACCATAGAGAGGTGCACACCCAGCAGCTGCAGCGTGCGGATGGGGGTCACCACCTACCATAGAGAGGGATCATAGAGATGTGGGAGGACTGAAAAGAACCATAGAGATGTGGGAGGACTGGGACCATAGAGAGGGATCATAGAGAGCAACCATAGAGATGTGGGAGGACTGGGAGGAACCATGGAGAGGAACCATAGAGAGGGATCATAGAGACCTGGGAGGACTGGAACCATAGAGAGGTGGGAGGACTGAGGGGACCATAGGGACCATAGAGAGCAACCATAGAGACCTGGGAGGACTGGAGCCATAGTGAGGAACCATAGAGACGTGGGAGGACTTTGAGGGACCATAGAGAGGAACCATAGAGATGTGGGAGGACTGAGGGGTCATAGAGAGGGATCATAGAGACCTGGGAGGACTGAGAGATCATAGAGAATAACCATAGAGATGTGGGAGGACTGAGGGACCATAGGAACCATAGAGATCAACCATAGAGACCTGGGAGGACTGAGGGGTCATAGAGAGGAGCCATAGAGACCAGCCATAGAGACATAGGAGGACTTTGAGAGATCATAGAGACGTGGGAGGACTGAGGGGTCATAGAGAGAAGCCATAGAGAGGAGCCATAGAGAGGGAACATAGAGATGTGGGAGGACTGGAACCATAGAGAGGTGCACACCCAGCAGCCGCAGCGTGCGGATGGGGGTCACCACCTGACAGAGAGACCATAGAGAGCGACCATAGAGATGTGGGAGGACTGAAAAGAACCATAGAGATGTGGGAGGACTGAGGGACCATAGAGAATAACCATAGAGAACGACCATAGAGATGTGGGAGGACTGGAGCCATAGAGAGGGACCATAGAGAGGGACCATAGAGAGATGGAGGCCCGTCGTAGGCCTTGGAGGACCCACCTGGGCCGGGCTGTATCCCTCATAGAGATGGAATCGACCTTGAAGGACGGCGACCGGAACCGAACCCAGGTGACCAACGACCAGACGGCCGGCATGGCCTGACACTGCAACACAGAGACAATGGAGACATAGGGATGCATTGGGAGCCATAGAGACCCATAGAGACCCATAGAGATACATAGAGACACATAGAGACACATTGGGAGCCATAGAGACCCATAAGTGACACATAGGGGGACATTGGGACACATTGGGACCCATAGAGACACATAAGTGGGATAGTGGGACCCATAGAGACACATTGGGACCCATAGAGACCCATAGAGACACATTGGGAGCCATAGAGACACATAGAGACACATAGAGACACATTGGGACCCATAGGGGGACATTGGGAGCCATAGGGGGACATTGGGACCCATAGAGACACATAGAGACCCATACAGACACATAGAGACACATAGAGACACATAGAGACACATAGGGACCCATAGAGACGCATTGGGACCCATAGGGACCCATAGAGACCTATAGAGACACATAGAGACGTATAGAGACACATAGAGACACATAGAGACACATAGAGACCAATAGAGACCCATAGGGACCCATAGAGACACATTGGGAGCCATAGAGATGCATTGGGAGCCATAGAGATGCATTGGGAG
Organism: Excalfactoria chinensis; assembly: GCF_039878825.1. Lineage (NCBI taxonomy): Eukaryota > Metazoa > Chordata > Aves > Galliformes > Phasianidae > Excalfactoria > Excalfactoria chinensis. The sequence continues at coordinate 9,947 of NW_027315627.1, forward strand.
CCATAGGGATACATTGGGACCCATAGAGACACATAGAGACCCATAGAGATGCATTGGGAGCCATAGAGACACATAGAGACCCCACAGAAACACATAGAGACACATAGAGACACATAGGGATACATTGGGACCCATAGGGGGACATTGGGACACATAGAGACCCATAGAGACTCATAGAGACACATAGAGACACATAAGTGGGATAGTGGGCCCCATAGAGACACATTGGGAGTCATAGAGACCCATAGGAACACATTGGGACCCATAGGGACACATTGGGACACATAGAGACACATTGGGACCCATAGAGACACATAGAGATACATTGGGACACATAGGGATACATTGGGAGCCATTGAAACCCATAGAGACCCATAGGGACCCATAGAGACCCATACAAATACATTGGGAGCCATAGAGACACATAGAGATACATTGGGAGCCATAAGTGGAATACTGGGACCCATAGGGGGACATTGGGACCCATAGAGAACCATAGAGATACATTGGGAGCCATAGAGACACATTGGGAGCTATAAAGATCCATTGGGACCCATAGAGACCCATAGAGACCCATAGAGATGCATTGGGAACCATAGAGATACATTGGGACCCATAGAGAGACATTGGGACCCATAGAGACCCATAGAGACCCATAGAGACCCCATAGAGACCCATAGGGACCCACAGATCCCCACAGAGCCCCATAGAGACACATAGAGTCCCATAGAGCCCCACAGAACCCCATAGAGCCCCATAGAGACCCCATAGCGACCCATAGAGACCCATTGATACCCCATAGACCCCCACAGAGCCCCATAGAGCCCCACAGGTCCCCATAGAGACCCATAGAGACCCCATAGAGACCCCATAGAGACCCTTAGGGACCCATAGATCCCCACAGAGCCCCATAGAGACCCATAGAGACCCCATGGAACCCCATAGAAACGCCATAGAGCCCCATAGAGCCCCATTGATACCCCATAGAGCCCCATAGAGACCCCATACAGCCCCATAGAGACCCCATAGAGACCCATAGGGACCCATAGAGACCCATAGAGACCCATAGAGACCCATAGAGACCCACAGATCCCCATAGAGACCCATAGAGACCCATAGAGTCCCATAGAGACCCATAGAGACGCATAGAGACCCATAGAGACCCATAGATAACCCATAGAGAGCCATAGAGCCCCACAGAGACCCCTTGGGACCCATAGAGACCCATAGGGACCCCATAGAGACCCATAGAGCCCCATAGAGACCCCATAGAGACCCATAGAGACACATAGAGACCCATAGGGACCCATAGAGACCCATAGAGCCCAATAGAGACCTATTGGGACCCATAGAGACCCATAGAGACCCATAGACACCCCATAGAACCCCATAGAGACCCCATAGAAACTCCATAGAGCCCCATAGCTTCAAACAGAACCCCATAGAGACCCCATAGCGACCCATAGAGACCCACAGGGACCCATAGAGACACATAGATACCCCATAGAGACCCATAGCATCCCACAGAACCTCATAGATACCCCATAGAGACCCATAGAGACCCATAGGGACCCACAGAGACTCCATAGGGACCCATAGAAACCCATAGGGACCCATAGAGACACATAGGGACCCATAGAGCCCCATAGACACCCCATAGAGACCCATAGAGACCCATAGAGACCCATAGGGACACATAGAAACCCATAGGGACCCATAGAGACCCATAGAGACACATAGGGACCAATAGAGACCCATTGGGACCCATAGAGACCCATAGGGACTCACAGGGACCCATAGAGACCCATTGGGACCCACAGAGACCTATAGAGACCCACAGAGCCCCATAGAGACCCCATAGAGCCCCATTGATACCCCATAGAGCCCCATAGATACCCCATAGAGCCCCACAGATCCCCATAGAGACCCATAGAGACCCATAGAGCCCCACAGAACCCCATAGAGACCCCATAGGGACCCATAGCTTCCCACAGAGCCCCATTGATACCCCATAGAGCCCCATAGACACCCCATACAGCCCCATAGAGACCCCATACAGCCCCATAGAGACCCCATAGACACCCCATGGAGACCCATAGAGACCAAAAGACCTATTGGGACCCATAGAAACCCATAGAAACCCATAGAGACTCATACAGACCCCATAGAGACCCATAGAGACCCACAGATCCCCATAGAGCCCCATAGAGCCCCATAGAGACCCATTGGGACCCATAGAGACCCATAGGGACCCCATAGAGACCCATAGAGCCCCATAGAGCCCCATAGAGCCCCACAGAACCCCATAGAGCCCCATAGAGACCCCATAGCGATCCATAGAGACCCATTGATACCCCATAGACCCTCACAGAGCCCCATAGAGCCCCACAGATCCCCATAGAGACCCATAGAGACCCCATAGCGACCCATAGAGACCCATAGGGACCCACAGAGACTCCATAGGGACCCATAGAAACCCATAGGGACACATAGAGACCCATAGAACCCCATAGAGCCCCATAGAGCCCCATAGAGTCCCATAGAGCCCCACAGAGACCCACAGAGACCCATAGAGACACATAAAGACCCCATAGAGACCCCATAGAGACCCATAGAGACCCATAGAGACCCATAGAGACACATAGAGACACATAGAGGCCCCATAGAGACCCCATAGAGCCCCATAAAGCCCCATAGAGCTCTATAGCGACCCCTTTGAGCCCCATAGAAACCCCATAGAGCCTCATAGAGCCCATAGACACCGCATAGAGACCCATAGGGACCCATAGCGACACATAGAGACCCATAGGGCCCTATAGAGACCCATAGCGACCCCATAGAGACACATAGAGACCCCATAGAGACCCATAGAGCCCCATAGGTACCCACAGATCCCCATAGAGACCCCATAGAGACCCATAGGGACCCACAGATCCCCATAGAGCCCCATAGATCTCCATAGAGACCCATAGAGACCCATAGAGACCCATAGAGTCCCATAGAGACCCATAGAGACCCCATAGAGACCCATAGATCCCCATAGGGACCCATAGAGACCCATAGGGACCCCATAGGGACCCATAGGGACCCATAGGGACCCATAGAGACCCATAGAGACCCATCGGGACCCATAGAGACCCATACAGACCCATCGGGACCCATAGAGACCCCATAGAGCCCCATAGGGACCCATAGCGACCCCATAGAGACACATAGAGACCCCATAGAGACCCATAGAGACCCATAGGGACCCATAGACACCCCATAGAGCCCCATAGAGACCCCATACAGCCCCATAGAGACCCATAGTGACCCGTAGAGACCCATAGAGACCCATAGAGACCCATAGAGACCCACAGAGGCCCATAGAAACCCATAGAAACCCATAGAGACCCATAGAGACCCATAGAGACCCATAGAGACCCATAGAGACCCCATAGAGACCCATAGAGCCCCATAGAGACCTCCACCCCCCATCTATGGGGCAGCCCCCCATCCCCGTCACTGACCGGTGCTCCGTGGGAAGTGCGGGATGTCGCTGTACTCCACGCTGTGGGGCTGCCCCACATCTTGTGCCAGGGCTCCCAATCCGGACCCACACACCAGCCCCACACGTGGCCTCAAGGACCCCAAACGGGACCCCAACCAGGCGGCCGCCTCCGAACAGCACTCGTAGCTGTGGGGGGAGACCCATAGAGATGCATTGGGACCCATAGAGATGCATTGGGACCCACAGAGATGTATTGGGACCCATAGAGACACATTGGGACCCATAGGGACACATTGGGAGCCATAGAGAGACATTGGGACCCATAGAGATGCATTGGGACCCATAGGGACACATAGAGACGCATTGGGACCCATAGAGACCCATAGAGATGCATTGGGACCCATAGAGATGCATTGGGACCCATAGGGACACATTGGGACCCATAGAGACACATTGAGACCCATAGGGAGACATTGGGACCCATAGAGATGCATTGGGACCCATAGAGTGACATTGGGACCCATAGAGACACATAGAGAGCCATTGGGACCCATAGGGACACATAAAGATCCATTGGGACCCATAGAGACCCATAGAGACGCATAGGGACACATAGAGACCCATAGGGACCCATAGGGACACATTGGGACCCATAGAGATACATTGGGACCCATAGAGACCCCATAGAGACCCATAGAGACCCACAGAGACCCCTAGAGACCCATTGGGACCCATAGAGACCCATAGAAACCCACTGGGATACATTGGGACCCATAGAGACACATTGGGACCCATAGAGACACATTGGGACCCATAGAGACCCATAGGGACCCATTGGGACCCATAGAGACCCATAGAAAGCCATTGGGTTCCATTGGGACCTATAGATACCCATAGGAACACACTGGGACCCATAGAGACCCATAGAGACACATTGGGACCCATAGAGACACATTGAGACCCATTGGGACCCATAGAGACACATTGGGACCCATAGGGATCCATTGGGACCCATAGGGAACCATAGGGACCCATAGAGACCCATAGGGACCCATAGAGACCAATAGAGACCCATAGGGACCCATAGGGACCCATAGAGACCCATAGAGACCCATAGAGACCCATAGGGACCCATAGGGACCCATAGGGATCCATTGGGACCCATAGGACACACACCAGCCCCACACGTGGCCTCAAGGACCCCAAACGGGACCCCAACCAGGCGGCCGCCTCCGAACAGCACTCGTAGCTGTGGGGGGAGACCCATAGAGATGCATTGGGACCCATAGAGATGCATTGGGACCCACAGAGATGTATTGGGACCCATAGAGACACATTGGGACCCATAGGGACACATTGGGAGCCATAGAGAGACATTGGGACCCATAGAGATGCATTGGGACCCATAGGGACACATAGAGACGCATTGGGACCCATAGAGACCCATAGAGATGCATTGGGACCCATAGAGATGCATTGGGACCCATAGGGACACATTGGGACCCATAGAGACACATTGAGACCCATAGGGAGACATTGGGACCCATAGAGATGCATTGGGACCCATAGAGTGACATTGGGACCCATAGAGACACATAGAGAGCCATTGGGACCCATAGGGACACATAAAGATCCATTGGGACCCATAGAGACCCATAGAGACGCATAGGGACACATAGAGACCCATAGGGACCCATAGGGACACATTGGGACCCATAGAGATACATTGGGACCCATAGAGACCCCATAGAGACCCATAGAGACCCACAGAGACCCCTAGAGACCCATTGGGACCCATAGAGACCCATAGAAACCCACTGGGATACATTGGGACCCATAGAGACACATTGGGACCCATAGAGACACATTGGGACCCATAGAGACCCATAGGGACCCATTGGGACCCATAGAGACCCATAGAAAGCCATTGGGTTCCATTGGGACCTATAGATACCCATAGGAACACACTGGGACCCATAGAGACCCATAGAGACACATTGGGACCCATAGAGACACATTGAGACCCATTGGGACCCATAGAGACACATTGGGACCCATAGGGATCCATTGGGACCCATAGGGAACCATAGGGACCCATAGAGACCCATAGGGACCCATAGAGACCAATAGAGACCCATAGGGACCCATAGGGACCCATAGAGACCCATAGAGACCCATAGAGACCCATAGGGACCCATAGGGACCCATAGGGATCCATTGGGACCCATAGGACACACACCAGCCCCACACGTGGCCTCAAGGACCCCAAACGGGACCCCAACCAGGCGGCCGCCTCCGAACAGCACTCGTAGCTGTGGGGGGAGACCCATAGAGATGCATTGGGACGCATAGGGACACATTGGGACCCATAGAGACACATTGGGACCCATAGCGACCCATTGGGACCCATAGCGATCCATAGAGACCCATAGAGAGACATAGAGACCCATAGAGAGACATAGAGACCCATAGAGACCCATAGAGACCCATTGGGACCGATAGAGACACATAGAGACCCACTGGGACCCATAGAGAGACATTGGGACCCATAGAGACCCATTAGGACCCATAGGGATCCATTGAGACCCATAGAGACCCATAGAGACCCATTGGGACCAATAGAGACCCATAGAGACCCATTGGGACCCATAGAGACCCATAGAGACCCATAGAGATGCATTGGGACCCATAGGGACACATTGGGACCCATAGAGAGACATTGGGACCCATAGATTCACATTGGGACCCATAGCAACCCATAGAGAGCCATAGAGAAACATTGGGACCCATAGAGATACATTGGGACCCATAGAGACACATTGGGACCCATAGAGACACATTGGGACCCATAGAGACCCATAGGGACCCATTGGGACCCATAGAGACCCGTAGAGACCCATAGAAAGCCATTGGGTTCCATTGGGACCCATAGAGACCCATAGAGACACATTGGGACCCATAGAGACCCATAGAGACACATTGGGACCCATAGAGAACCATAGAGACCCATTAGGACCCATAGAGACCCATAGAGACACATAGAGACCCCATTGAGACCCATTGGCACCCATAGAGACACATTGGGACCCATAGGGACCCATAGAGACCCATAGAAACCCATAGAGACCCCATTGAGACCCATTGGGACCCATAGGGATCCATTGGGACCCATAGACACCCATAGGCACCCATTGAGACCCATTGGGACCCATAGAGAGCCATTGGGACCCATAGGGACCCATAGGGACCCATAGAGACCCATAGGGACCCATAGGGATCCATAGGGACCCATAGGACACACACCAGCCCCACACGTGGCCTCAAGGACCCCAAACGGGACCCCAACCAGGCGGCCGCCTCCGAACAGCACTCGTAGCTGTGGGGGGAGACCCATAGAGATGCATTGGGACCCATAGAGATGCATTGGGACCCATAGAGAGACATTGGGACCCATAGAGACCCATAGAGACACATTGGGACCAATTGGGACACATAAAGATCCATTGGGACCCATAGAGACACATAGAGACACATACAGAGACATTGGGACCCATAGGGACCCATAGAGACACATAGGGACCCATAGAGACCCATAGGGACCCATAGAGCCCATAGAGACCCATAGGAACCCATAGAGACCCATAGAAACACGTTGGGACCCATAGAGACCCATTGGGACACATAGGGACCCATAGAGATCCATTGGGACTCATTTGGACCCATAGAGACCCATACGGACCCATAGAGACCCATAGAGAGCCATTGGGACCCAAAAAGAATCACTGGGACCCATAGAGAAACATAGCTCCCCATAGAGAGCCATTAGGACCCATAGGGACTCATTGGGACCCATAGAGACCCATAGGGACCCATTGGGACCCATAGAGACCCATAGAGACCCATAGAGAGTCATTGGGTTCCATTGGGACCCATAGAGAGCCATAGGAACACACTGGGACCCATAGAGACCCATAGAGACCCATTGGGACCCATAGGGACACATAAAGATCCATTGGGACCCATAGAGACCCATAGAGAGCCATTGGGACCCATAGGGAACCATTGGGACCCATAGAGACCCATTGGGAGCCATACTGACCCATAGAGAGACACTGGGACCCATAGAGACCCATAGAGAGACATTGGGACCAATTGGGACCCATAGAGAACCTTTGGGACCAATAGGGACACATAAAGATCCATTGGAACCCATAGAGACCTATAGAGAGCCATTGGGACCCATAGAGAGACATTGGGACCCATAGGGACTCATTGGGACCCATAGAGACCCATTGGGATGCATAGAGACCCATAGAGACACATAGAGACCCACTGGGACCCATAGAGACACATTGGGACCCATAGAGACACATTGGGACCCATAGAGTCCCATAGAGAAACATTGGGACCCATAGGGACACATAAAGATCCATTGAGACCCATAGAGACCCATAGAGACACATTGGGACCCATAGGGACTCATTGGGACCCATAGAGACCCATAGGGACTCATAGGGACCCATAGAGATACACTGGGACCCATAGAGACACATTGGGACCCATAGGGAGACATTGGGACCCACAGCGACCCATAGAGACCCATAGAGAACCATTGGGACCCATAGAGAGACATTGGGACCCATAGAGAGACATTGGGACCCATAGAGACACATTGAGACCCATAGAGATGCATTGGGACCCATAGAGACCCATAGGGACCCATAGAGAACCATAGAGACCCATAGAAACTCATAGAGACCCCATAGAGACCCATAGGGACCCATAGAGACACATTGGGACCCATAGAAATACATAGGGACTCATAGAGAGCCATTGGGACCCATCGAGACCCCATAGATCCCCATAGAGCCCCATAGAACCCCATAGAGCCCCATAGAACCCCATAGAGACCCCATAGAACCCCATAGAGCCCCATAGAAACCCATAGATCCCCATAGAGCCCCATAGAACCCCATTGAGCCCCATAGAGCTCCATAGAGACCAATAAAGCCCCTTAGAGACCCCATAGAGTCCCATAGATCTCCATAGAGCCCCATAGAGCCCCTTAGAGCCCATAGCTCTATAGCGACCCCATGGAGCCCCATAGAAACCCCATAGAGCCCCATAGAGCCCCTTAGAGCCCATAGACACCTCATAGAGACTCTATAGAGACCCCATAGAGACCCATAGCGACACACAGAACCCCATAGAACCCCATAGAGCCCCATAGAACCCCATAGAACCCCATAGAGCCCCATAGAACCCCATAGAACCCCATAGAGCCCCATAAAGCCCCACAGAGCCCCACAGAGCCCCCATAGAACCCCATAGAGTCCCATAGAGCCCCATAGAAACCCCATAGAACACACCATAGAGACTCCATAAAGCCCCATAGAGCCCCATTGAGCCCCATAGAGCCCCATAGAACCCCATAGAGCTCTACAGCGACCCCATGGAGCCCCATAGAAACCCCATAGAGCCTCATAGACACCCCATAGAGCCCCATAGAGCCCCATAGAGCCCCACAGAACCCCACAGAGCCCCATAGATCCCCATAGAGACCCATAGAGCCCCATAGACCCCAAAAAGCCCCATAGAACCCCATAGAGCCCGATAGAGCCCCATAGAGCTCATAGACACTGCATAGAGACCCATAGAGACCCCATAGAGACCCATAGGGACCCATAGAGACCCATAGAACCCCATAGAGCCCCACAGACACCCCATAGATCCCTATAGAGCCCCATAGGGACACATAGAACACCATAGAACCCCATAGAGCCCCATAAAGCCCCATAGAGACCCATAAAGCCCCATAGAACCCCATAGAGACCCCATAGACACCCCATAGAACCGCATAGAGCCCCATAGAACCGCATAGAACCCCATAGAGCTCTATAGAAACCCCATAGAGCCCCATAGAGCCCATAGACATCCCATAGAGACCCATAGAACCCCATAGAACCCCATAGAAACCCATAGAGCCCCATAAAGCCCCATGGAACCCCATAGAGACCCCATAGAGCCCCATAGATCCCCATAGAGCCCCATAGAGCCCATAGACACCGCATAGAGACCCATAGATCCCCATAGAACCCCATAGAAACCCATAGAGACCCCATAGAGACCCCACAGAACCCCATAGAGTCCCATAGAGCCCCATAGACACCCCATAGAACACAACATAGAGACTCCATAAAGCCCCATAGAGCCCCATTGAGCCCCATAGAGCCCCATAGAACCCCATAGAAACCCCGTAGAACCCCATAGATCCCCATAGATCCCCGTAGAGCCCCATAGAGCTCCATAGAGACCAATAAAGCCCCTTAGAGACCCCATAGAGTCCCATAGATCCCCATAGAAACCCAAAGAGCCCCATAGATCCCCATAGAACCCCATAGATCCCCATAGATCCCCATAGAGCCCCATAGAACCCCATAGAGCCCCATAGATCCCCATAGACACCCCATAGAGCCCCATAGACACCCCATAGATCCCCATAGAACCCCATAGAACCCCATAGAGACCCCATAGAACCCCATAGAGCCCCATAGAACCCCATAGAACCCTATAGAGCCTCATAGAGCCCCTTAGAGCCCATAGAGACCCCATAGAGCCCTATAGAGCCCCACAGACACCCCATAGATCCCTATAGAGCCCCATAGAGACCCATAGATCCCCATAGAGCCCCATAGATCCCCATAGATCCCCATAGAGCCCCATAGAAACCCCATAGAGGCCCATAGAACCCCATAGAGCCCCATAGAGACCCCATAGAGACCCTACAGCGCCCCATAGAGCCTCATAGAACCCCATAGAGCCCCATAGAGACCCATAGAGCCCCATAGAGACCCCATAGATCCCCATAGACACCCCATAGAGCCCCATAGAGCCACATAGAGCCCTATAGCGACCCCATGGAGCCCCATAGAAACCCCATAGAGCCTCATAGAAACCCCATAGAGCCCTATAGAGCCCATAGACACCGCATAGAGACCCATAGAGACCCCATAGAGACCCATAGGGACACATAGAACCCCATAGAACCCCATAGAGCCACATAGAGCCGCATAGATCCCCATAGAGCCCCATAGACACCCCATAGAGCCCTATAGAGACACATAGAGCCCTATAGAGACCCCATAGAACCCCATAGAACCCCATAGAGCCCCATAGAGCCCCATAGAACCCCATAGAACCCCATAGAGCCCCATAGAGCCCCATAGAGCCCCATAGAACCCCATAGAGACCCCATAGAGCCCCATAGAGCCACATAGAGCCCTATAGCGACCCCATGGAGCCCCATAGAAACCCCATAGAGCCTCATAGAAACCCCATAGAGCCCTATAGAGCCCATAGACACCGCATAGAGACCCATAGAGACCCCATAGAGACCCATAGGGACACATAGAACCCCATAGAACCCCATAGAGCCACATAGAGCCCCATAGATCCCCATAGAGCCCCATAGACACCCCATAGAGCCCTATAGAGACACATAGAGCCCTATAGAGACCCCATAGAACCCCATAGAACCCCATAGAGCCCCATAGAGCCCCATAGAACCCCATAGAGCCCCATAGAGCCCCATAGAACCCCATAGAGCCCCATAGATCCCCATAGAGCCCCATAGAACCCCATAGAACCCCATAGATCCCCATAGAGCCCCATAGAGCCCCATAGAGCCCCATAGAGCCCCACTGACCCCAATTGACCCCATAGACCTGAATGGACCCCCCCCCCATCACGTGACGCGGTTCCCCCCCCCCCTCCCTTACAACCCCAGTCACGTGACCCGGAAGCGCCCATCGGACTTAGACCCGGGAGGGGGGCGGGACCAATCAGGGGAGGGGAGGGGAAGCAAGCCGGGCTGTGATTGGCTGAGAAAGGGGAGGGAGCCGGAGAGGGGCGCTGTGATTGGCTGAGAGAGTGAGGCGAGCCGGGTGGGGAGGGGGGGGGAAATCACCCCTATTTAAGGGGGTCCCGGATGTAAATGAGGGGTTAATTTATGCTAATTTATGTTAATTTATGTTAATTATAGGGGGGTTAAATGGGGTTAATGAGGGATATAAAGGGGGGGGATGGGTGGGTTGAAGTGCGCATGCGCGGCCCGCTCACCTCCCGTCCATGGTAGAGAAGCTCTGAAGGCCGCGCCGGAAGTGCTGCGAGCTTAAGGGTGGAACGGACCAATCAGAAGCGTCCGCAACGCCAACTGAAAGGGAAGCGGCCAATCAGAACGAGGGGCGTGGGGAAAGCCACGCCCCCGCGCGGCGTTGGCATGGTAACGGGGAGGGGATGGGAGCGTCACGTGATTGATGCGGACCAATCAGAGTGAGGGGAGGGAAGCCACGCCCCCGCGCGGCGTTGTCATGGTAACGCGGGCGGTAAGGGGAGCGTCACGTGATAGATGCGGGCCAATCACAGTGAGGGGAGGTAAAGCCACGCCCCTGCGCTGCGTTGCCATGGAGATGGGGCGGAGCGGGGAGCATCACGTGACAGATTCGGACCAATCAGAGCGGAGGAGGAATCAAAGCCTCCTCCTCACGGCGTTGTCATGGAGACGGGACAGTGAATGGGAGCGTCACGTGATTGATGCGGACCAATCAGAGAGAGGGGAGGGAAGCCACGCCCCTGCGCGGCGTTGTCATGGAGACGGAGCTGAAAAGGA
>NW_027315627.1:22304-102644 GCF_039878825.1 Excalfactoria chinensis
TGATAGAAGGGGTGGGGAATCACGTGAGAAGTGATAGCCAATCAGAGAGCGAGGAGGGAAACCACGCCCCCTGGCCGCGTTGTCATGGAGACGGGGGGCGGAAATGGGGCTAGAGCCAACCAATGAGAGCGGGAGGCTGGACCACGTGAGCACCGAGAGCCAACGGAGAGGGAGGGGGGGTTGCGTCACGTGAGGGGCTGCGTCACGTGGTGCGGAGGGAGCCAATCAGGAGCGAGGCGGCGGCCATGGCGGACGGGGAGCGCTCCCCGCTGCTGGCGGCTGAGGGAACCCCGGAGGGGCGGGGCCTAAAGGTAGGGGGCGGGGCTTAAAGGGGCGGGGCTTTAAAGGGGGCGGGAGCCAATAGGAGTGAGGGAAGGGAAAGGGGGGTGGGAGGGGGAATGGGGAGGGGGCGGGGCTTGACTGAGGGGAGGGGGAAGGGGCGTGGCTTGAAGGGGGCGGGGCTTAAAGAGGGCGGGGTTTAAAGGGGGAGTAGCCAATAGGATTAAAGGACGTAAATGGTGGGGGGGGGAAGGGTGAGGGGGCGGGGCTTGTGGGTGGGAGGGGCTTAAAGGGGCGGAGCTTAAAGAGGGCGGGGCTTTAAAGGGGCGGGGCTTAAAGGTGGGAGGGGCTTAAAGGGGGCGTGGCTTAAGGGGGCGGGGCTTAAATGGGCGGGCTTAAAGGGGACGGGAGCCAATAGGAGTGAGGGAAGGGAAAGGGGGGTGGGGGTGGGAATGGGGAGGGGGCGGGGCTTGAAGGTGGGAGGAGCTTGAAGGGGGGAGTGGCTTAAAGGGGGCGGGGCTTAAAGTGGAGTAGCCAATAGGATTAAGGGACTGTAAATGGTGGGGGGGGAAGGGTGAAGGGGCGGGGCTTGTGGGTGGAGGGGCTTAATGGGGGGCGGGGCTTAAAAGGGGAGGGGTTTAAAGGGGGCGGGACTTAATGGGGCAGGAGCCAATAGGAGTGAGGGAAGAGAAAGGGGTTAAGGAGTGGGGAAGGGAGAGGGGGCGGGCTTAAGAAGGGGCGGGGCTTAAAGGGGGCGGGGCTTGAATGGGGCCGGGCTTAAAGGGGCGGGGCTTAATGGGGGCGGGAGCCAATAGGAGAGAGGAAGGGAAAGGGGGGTGGGAGGGGATGTGGAGGGGGCGGGGCTTAAAGGGGGGCGGGGCTTAAAGGGGGGCGGGGTTTAAAGGGGGCGGGGTTTAAAGGGGCGGGGCTTAAAGTGGGAGTAGCCAATAGGATTAAGGGACGGTAAATGGTGGGGGGGGGAAGGGTGAGGGGGCGGGCTTGTGGCTGGCAGGGCTTAAAGGGGGCGGGGCTTAAAGAGGGCGGGGCTTAAAAGGGGAGGGGCTTGAAGGGGGCGGGGCTTAAAGGGGGCAGGAGCCAATAGGAGTGAGGGAAGGGAAAGGGGTTAAGGGAGTGGGGAAGGGACAGGGGGCGGGGCTTAAGAAGGGGCGGGGCTTAAGGGGCGTGGCTTGAATGAGGCGGGGTTTAAAGGGGGCGGGGCTTAATGGGGGCAGGAGCCAATAGAAGTGAAGGAAGGGAAATGGGGGTGGGAGGGGGAATGTGGAGGGGCGGGGCTTGAAGGTGGGAGGGGCTTGAAGGGGGCGGGGTTTAAAGGGGGCGGGGCTTAAAGGGGCGGGGCTTAAAGGGGGAGTAGCCAATAGGAGAGAGGGACGGTAAATGGTGGGGGGGGAAAAGTGAGGGGGCGGGGCTTAAGAAGGGGCGGGGCTTAAAGGGGGCGGGGCTTAAAGGGGCGGGGCTTAAAGGGGGCAGGAGCCAATAGGAGAGAGGGAAGGGAAAGGGGTTAAGGGAGTGGGGAAGGGACAGGGGGCGGGGCTTAAGAAGGGGCGGGGCTTAAAGGGGGCGGGGCTTAAGGGCGGGGCTTAAAGGGGGCAGGAGCCAATAGGAGAGAGGGAAGGGAAAGGGGTTAAGGGAGTGGGGAAGGGACAGGGGGCGGGGCTTAAGAAGGGGCGGGGCTTAAAGGGGCGGGCTTGAATGGGGCGAGGCTTAAAGGGGGCGGGGCTTAATGGGGAGGAGCCAATAGGAGAGAGGGAAGGGAAAGAGGGGTGGGGGGGGAATGGGGAGGGGGCGGGGCTTGAAGGTGGGAGGGGCTTGAAGGGGGCGGGGTTTAAAGGGGGCGGGGTTTAAAGTGGGAGTAGCCAATAGGATTAAGGGACGGTAAATGGTGGGGGGGGAAGGGTGAGGGGGCGGGGCTTGTGGATGGGAGGGGCTTAAAGGGGCGGGGCTTAAAGGGGAGGGGCTTAATGGGGGCAGGAGCCAATAGGAGAGAGGGAAGGGAAAGGGGTTAAGGGAGTGGGGAAGGGACAGGGGGCGTGGCTTAAGAAGGGGCGGGGCTTAAAGGGGGCGGGGCTTGAATGGGCGGGGTTTAAAGGGGGCGGGGCTTAAAGGGGGCAGGAGCCAATAGGAGTGAGGGAAGGGAAAGGGGGGTGGGAGGGGGAATGGGGAGGGGGCGGGGCTTGAAGGTGGGAGGGGCTTGAAGGGGGCGTGGCTTAAAGGGGGCGGGGCTTAAAGTGGGAGTAGCCAATAGGATTAAGGACTGTAAATGGTGGGGGGGGAAGGGTGAGGGGGCGGGGCTTGTGGCTGGGAGGGGCTTAAAGGGGCGGGCTTAAAGGGGGCGGGGCTTAAAGGGGGCAGGAGCCAATAGGAGTGAGGGAAGGGAAAGGGGTTAAGGGAGTGGGGAAGGGACAGGGGGCGGGGCTTAAGAAGAGGCGGGGCTTAAAGGGGCGGGCTTGTGGATGGGAGGGGCTTAAAGGGGGCGGGGCTTTAAAGGGGCGGGCTTAAAGGGGGCGGGGCTTACAGGGGGCAGGAGCCAATAGGAGTGAGGGAAGGGAAAGGGGTTAAGGGAGTGGGGAGGGGACAGGGGGCGGGGCTTAAGAAGAGGCGGGGCTTAAAGGGGCGGGGCTTGAAGGGGGCGGGGCTTAAAGGGGGCGGGGCCAATAGGAGAGAGGGAAGGGAAAGGGGGGTGGGGGTGGAATGGGGAGGGGGCGGGGCTTGAAGGTGGGAGGGGCTTGAAGGGGGCGGGGCTTAAAGAGGGCGGGGTTTAAAGGGGGAGGGGCTTGAAGGAGGAGGGGCTTAAAGGGGGCGGGGCTTAATGGGGTCGGGAGCCAATAGGAGTGAAGGAAGGGAAAGGGGTTAAGGGAGTGGGGAAGGGACAGGGGGCGGGGCTTAAGAAGGGCGGGGCTTAAAGGGGGCGGGGCTTGAATGGGGCGGGGCTTAATGGGGGCGGGGCTTAATGGGGGCAGGAGCCAATAGGAGAGAGGGAAGGGAAATGGGGGTGGGAGGGGGAATGGGGAGGGGGCGGGGCTTGAAGGTGGGAGGGGCTTGAAGGGGGTGGGGTTTAAAGGGGGCGGGGTTTAAAGGGGGAGTAGCCAATAGGATTAAGGGAGGGTAAATGGTGGGGGGGGAAGGGTGAGGGGGCGGGGCTTGTGGGTGGGAGGGGCTTGAAGGGGCGGGGCTTAAAGGGGGCGGGGCTAACGGGGGCAGGAGCCAATAGGAGAGAGGGAAGGGAAAGGGGTTAAGGGAGTGGGGAAGGGACAGGGGGCGGGGCTTAAGAAGAGGCGGGGCTTAAAGGGGGCGGGGCTTGAATGGGGCGGGGCTTAAAGGGGCGGGGCTTAAAGGGAGGAGCCAATAGGAGAGAGGGAAGGGAAAGGGGGTGGGAGGGGGAATGGAAAGGGGGCGGGGCTTGAAGGTGGGAGGGGCTTGAAGGGGGCGTGGCTTGAAGAGGGCGGGGTTTAAAGGGGGCGGGGCCAATAGTGGGAGTAGCCAATAGGATTAAGGGAGGGTAAATGGTGGGGGGGGAAGGGTGAGGGGGCGGGGCTTGGGGCTGGGAGGGGCTTAAAGGGGGCGGGGCTTAAAAGGGGAGGGGTATAAAGGGGGCGGGGCTTAATGGGCAGGAGCCAATAGGAGTGAGGGAAGGGAAGGGTTAAGGGAGTGGGGAAGGGAAAGGGGCGGGGCTTAAGAAGAGGCGGGGCTTGAAGGGTGCGGGGCTTGAATGGGGCGGGGCTTAAAGGGGGCGGGGCTTAATGGGGGCAGGAGCCAATAGGAGTGATGGAAGGGAAAGGAGGGGGGGGGTTGAAGGCAAGGGGCGGGGCTTGAAGGGGGCGTGGCTTAATGGGGGCGGGGCTTGACGGGTCAGGAGCCAATAGGAGTGAGGGAAGGGTGATGGGGGTGGGGGCGGGGGCGTGGCTTGAAGGGGATGGGGGGGTGAAAGGGATGGTGGGCTCTATGGGGCGCTATGGGGCTCTATGGGGTCTGTATGGGGCAATGTGGGGCTCTTTGGGGCTCTATGGGGTCTTTATGGGGCTCTATGGGGTCTCTATGGGGCTCTATGGGTCTCTATGGAGTCTTTATGAGTCTGTGGGGCGCTATGGGGGCTCTATGGGTCTCTATGGGGTCTTTATGAGTCTATAGGGCGCTATGGGGTCTCTATGGGGCTCTATGGGGCTCTATGGGGTCTTTATGAGTTTATAGGGCGCTATGGGGTCTCTATGGGGCTCTATGGGTCTTTATGAGTCTATAGGGCGCTATGGGGTCTCTATGGGGCTCTATGGGGCTCTATGGGGTCTTTATGTGTCTATGGGGCTCTATGGGTTCTCTATAGAGCTCTATGGGGTCTTTATGAGTTTATAGGGCGCTATGGGGTCTCTATGGGCTCTGTGGGGTGTTTATGAGTCTATGGGGTGCTATGGGGCTCTACGAGACTCCATGGGATCTTTATGAATCTAAGGGACGCTATGGGGTCTCTATAGGGCTTTATGAGGTTCCTATGGGTCTCTATGAGGCTCTATGAGATTCCTATGTGGCTCTATGGGGCTCTGTGGGTCACTATGGGGTCTCTGTGGGTCTCTATAGGGTGCTATGAGGTTTCTATGGGGCTCTATGGGACTCTAAGTGGTGTCTATGATATCTGTGGGTCTCTATGGGGTCTCTATAGGGCTCTATGGGGCTCTATTGGGTGTCTATGGGGCTCGAGGAGGTTCTGTGGGGCTCTATGGGGTTCTATGGTGTTCTATGAGTCTATGGGGCGCTATGGGGCTCTGGCGCTCTATGGGGTCCTTATGAGTCTATGGGGTGCTATGGGGTCTCAGTGGGGCACTTTGGGGTCTCTGGGGCACTATGGGGTCTCTATGGGGCTCTATGGGTCTTTATGAGTCTCTGGGGGCACTATGGGCTCTCTATGGGGCACTATGGGTCTCTATGGGGCTCCATGGGGTTTCTATGGGGCTCTATGGGTCACTATGGGGATCGATGGGGTCACTATGGGGTCTCTATGGGTTTCTAGGTTCTCCATGGGGCACTATGAGGTTTCTGTGGGGCTCTATGGGACTCTATGGGGTCTTTATGGGGATCTATGGGTCTCTATGGGGTTCTATGGGGTCTTTATGTGTCTATGGGCTCTATTGGGTTTATATGGGGCTCTGTGGGGCTCTATGGAGTCTCTATGGGATCTCTATGGGGCGCTATGGGGATCTATGGGTCTCTCTGGGGCTCTGTGTGGCTCTATGGGGTGCTATGGGGTCTTTATGGTTTATCTATGGGCTTTCTGGGGCTCTCTGGGGTCTCTATGGGGCACTGTGGGTCTCTATAGACCTCTGTGGGGGCTCTGTGTGTCAATATGGGTCTCTATGGGTCTCTATGGGTCCCTATGGGTCTCTATGGGTCTCTATGGGTCTCTATGGGGTCTCTATGGGTCCCTATGGGTCCCTATGTGTCTCTATGGGTCCCTATGGGTCTCTATGGGTCTCTATGGGTCTCTATGGGTCCCTATGGGGTCTCTATGGGTCTCTATAGGTCTCTATGGGTCCCTATGGGTCCCTATGGGTCTCTATGGGTCCCTATGGGTCTCTATGGGACTCTATGGGGATCTATGGGGCTCTGTGTGTCTCTATGGGTCGCTATGGGTCTCTATGTGTCTCTATGGGGTCTCTATGGGTCCCTATGGGTCTCTATGTGTCTCTATGGGGTCTCTATGGGTCCCTATGGGTCTCTATGGGACCTTATGGGGTCTCTATGTGTCTCTATGGGTCCCTATGGGTCTCTATGGGTCCCTATGGGTCTCTATGGGGTCTCTATGTGTCTCTATGGGGTCTCTATGGGTCTCTATGGGTCTCTATGGGTTTCTATGGGGTCTCTATGGGACTCTATGGGGATCTATGGGGCTCTGTGTGTCTCTATGGGTCGCTTTGGGTCTCTATAGGTCTCTATGGGGTCTCTATTGGGTCCCTATGGGTCCCTATGTGTCTCTATGGGTCTCTATGGGGCTCTATGGGGCTCTATGGGGTGTCTATGGGTGTCTATGGGTCTCTATGTGCCTCTATGGGTCCCTATGGGTCCCTATGGGGTCCCTATGGGTCTCTATGGGTCTCTATGGGGATCTATGGGGCTCTGTGTGTCTCTATGGGTTCCTATGGGGTCTCTATGGGTCTCTATGTGTCTCTATGTGTCTCTATGTGTCTCTATGGGTCTCTATGTGTCTCTATGGGCTCAGACCGAGTGGGCGTGGCCATGCTTTAACCCCGCCCCCTTTTCTTTCCTCCCTTTAGGTCCATCATCCCCCGAAGCCCCGCCCCCTTACTCCCCATTGGTCAGCCCGGAAGGAGGGGCGGGGCCAGCGGCGGTCACGTGTCGTGTGTGCGGCGCCGCCATTGGTGTGGAGGGGAAAGGGGCGCAGCACGTGGTGCGCTGCGGAGCCTGCGGGGAGGCCACGGTGGGCGGAAGGGGCGGGGCTTCCGGCGGAAGTGGGTTGGGGAGGGGGGGCGGGGTTAAGGGCGGAAGTGGGGATGGAGGGCAAAGGGCGGGACTTCCGGCGGATGTGGGTAGGAGGGGGCGGGACTTGCCGCGTGTGGGCCAATGGGGTGCGGTCTTTTGGGTCCTATGGGGCCCTATGGGGTCATAAGGGGCCCTATGGGGTCCTATGGGGTCGTATAGGGTCTTAAGGGGTCTTAAGGGGCCCTATGGGGTCATATAGGGTCTTAAGGGGTCCTATAGGGTTCTATGGGGTCCTATGTGGTCCTATAGGTTCCTATGGGGCCCTATAGGGTTCTATGGGGTCATATGGGGTCCTATGGGGTCCTATGGGGTTCTATGGGGTCCTATGGGTCTCTATGGGGTCCTATGGGATCCTATGGGGTCCTATGGGGTCCTATGGGATCCTATGGGGTCCTATGGGGCCCTATAGGGTTCTATGGGGTCCTATGGGTCCTATGGGGTCCTATGGGGTTCTATGGGGTCCTATGGGTCTCTATGGGGTCCTATGGGATCCTATGGGGTCCTATGGGGTCCTATGGGGTCCTATAGGGTTCTATGGGGCCCTATGGGGTTTAATGGGGTCCTATGGGGGTCATATAGGGTTCTATGGGGTCATATAGGGTCATAAGGGGTCATGTGGGGTCTTATGGGGTCCTATGGGGTCATATAGGGTCTTAAGGGGTCCTATGGGATCCTATGGGTTTTATGGGGTTCTGTGGGGTCCAATAGGGTCCTATGGGGTCCTATGGGGTCATATGGGGTCATATAGGGTCTTAAGGGGACATATGGGGTCCTATGGGGTCCTATGGGGTTCTATGGGGTCCTATGGGGTCCTATGGGGTCATATGGGGTCTTAAGGGGTCCTATGGGGTCCTATGGGGTCATATGGGGTCCTATGGGGTCTTAAGGGGTCCTATGGGGTCCTGTGGGGTCATATAGGGTCGTAAGGGGTCTTATGGGGTCCTATGGGGTCCTATGGGGTTCTATGGGGTCATATAGGGTCTTAAGGGGTCCTATGGGGTCCTATGGGGTCCTGTGGGGTCATATAGGGTCGTAAGGGGTCATATGGGGTCCTATGGGTTTCTATGGAGTCCTATGGGTCCTATGGGATCCTATGGGGTCCTATGGTGCCCTATGGGGTCCTATGGGGTCCTATGGGATCCTATGGGGTCCTATGGGGTTCTATGGGGTCCTATGGGATTCTATGGGGTCCTATAGGGTCCTATGGGATCCTATGGGGTCTTATGGGTTTCTATGGGGCCCTATGGGTCATATTGGGTCCTATGGGGTCCTATGGGATCCTATGGGGTTCTATGGGGTTCTATGGGTTTCTATGGGTTCCTATGGGGTCCTATGGGGTTCTATAGGGTCCTATGGGGTCCTATGGGGTCTTATGGGTTCTATGGGGTCCTATGGGGTTCTTATGGGGTCCTATGGGGTTCTATGGGGTCCTATGGGGTCCTATGGGTCCTATGAGGTCCTATGGGGCCCTATGGGGTCATATTGGATCCTATAGGGTCCTATGGGTTCCTATGGGATCCTATGGGATCTTATGGGGTCCTATAGGGTCCTATGGGTCATATTGGGTCTTATGGGTTCTATGGGGTCCTATGGGGTCCTATAGGGTCCTATGGGATCCTATGGGGTCTTATGGGTTCCTATAGGGTCCTATAGGGTCCTATGGGATCCTATGGGGTCTTATGGGTTTCTATGGGGCCCTATGGGTCATATTGGGTCCTATGGGATCTTATGGGGCCCTATGGGGCCCTATGGGGTCATATAGGGTCTTAAGGGGCCCTATGGGATCTTATGGGGTCCTATGGGGTCCTATGGGGTCCTATAGGGTCCTATGGGGTCCTATGGGATCCTATGGTGCCCTATGGGGTCCTATGGGGTCCTATGGGATCCTATGGGGTTCTATGGGGTCCTATGGTGCCCTATGGGGTTCTATGGGGTCCTATGGGGTTCTATGGGGTCCTATGGGATCCTATGGTGCCCTATGGGGTTCTATGGGGTCTTATGGGATTCTATGGGGTCCTATGGGGTTCTATGGGGTCCTATGGTGCCATATGGGATTCTATGGGGTCCTATGGGATCCTATGGGGTCCTATGGTGCCCTATGGGGTTCTATGGGGTCCTATGGGATTCTATGGGGTCCTATGGTGCCCTATGGGGTCCTATGGGATCCTATGGGGTCCTATGGGGTTCTATGGGGCCCTATGGGGTTCTATGGGGCCCTATGGGATCCTATGGGGTCCTATTGGGTCCTATGGGATCCTATGGGGTTCTATGGGGTCCTATGGGGTCCTATGGGGTCCTATGGGGTTCTATGGGATCCTATGGGGTCCTATAGTGCCCTATGGGGTCCTATGGGGTTCTAGGGGGTCCTATGGGATCCTATGGGTTCCTATGGTGCCCTATGGGTTTCTATGGGTTCCTATGGGGTCCTATAGGGTCATATTGGATCCTATGGGGCCCTATGGGGTCCTATGGGGCCCTATGGGTCATATTGGGTTCTATGGGGTCCTATGGGATCCTATGGGATCATATGGGGTCCTTTGGGGTCCTATGGGGTCCTATAGGGTCCTATGGGGTCTTATGGGTTCTATGGGGTTCTATGTGGTCATATTGGGTCCTATGGGTTTCTATGGGGTCATATTAGTTTCTATGGGGTTCTATGGGTCCTATAGGATCCTATGGGGTCCTATGGTGCCCTATGGGGTCCTATGGGGTCCTATGGGATCCTATGGGGTCCTATGGGGTTCTATGGGGTCCTATGGGATTCTATGGGGTCCTATAGGGTCCTATGGGATCCTATGGGGTCTTATGGGTTTCTATGGGGCCCTATGGGTCATATTGGGTCCTATAGGGTCCTATGGGGTCTTATGGGGTTTTATGGGGTCTTATGGGTTCTATGGGGTCTTATGGGGTCATACTGGGTTCTATGGGGTCCTATGGGTTCCTATGGGATCCTATGGGGTCCTATGGGGTTCTATGGGGTCCTATGGGATCCTATGGGGTCCTATGGGGTCTTATGGGGTCCTATGGGGTCTTATGGGGTCCTATGGGTCCCTATGGGGTTCTATGGGGTCTTATGGGGTCCTATGGGGCCCTATGGGATCCTATGGGGTCCTATAGGGTCCTATGGGGTCCTATGGGGTCTATGGGGTCCTATGGGGTCATACTGGGTTCTATGGGTTCCTATGGGGTCTTATGGGGTCCTATGGGTCCCCATGGGGTCCTATGGGGTCCTATGGGGTCTTATGGGGTCCTATAGGTCTCTATGGGGTCCTATGGGTCTCTATGGGGTCCTATGGGGTACTATGGTGCCCTATGGGGTTCTATGGGGTCCTATGGGGCCCTATGGGATCCTATGGGGTTCTATGGGTTCCTATGGGATCCTATGGGGTCTTATGGGTTCCTATGGGGTCCTATAGGGTCTTATGGGGTCCTATGGGGTCCTATGGGTCCTATAGGGTCCTATGGGTTTCTATGAGGTCCTATAGGCTCATATGGGGCCCTATGGTGCCCTATGGAGTCCAATGGGATCCTATAGGTTCTTATGGGGTCCTATGGGTCCTATAGGGTCCTATGGGTTCCTATGGGATCCTATAGGTTCTTATGGGGTCTTATGGGGTCCTATGGGATCTTATTGGGTTCTATGGGGTCTTATGGGATCCTATAGGTTCTTATGGGGTCTTATGGGGTCTTATGGGGTCTTATGGGATCCTATAGGTTCTTATAGGGTCCTATAGGTTCTTATGGGGTCTTATGGGGTCTCTTGTTGCAGCCCATCCGCCCCGCCCCCGCCGGCAAGCAGTACGTGCGCTGCCCCTGTAACTGCCTGCTGGTCTGCCGCAGCTCCGCACGGAGGGTGGCCTGTCCCAGGCCTTACTGGTTTGTACTGGGATGGACTGGGAGGGAACGGGAGGGAATGGGAGGGGGGTATGGGGCACTGGGAGGGACTGGGAGGGAACTGGGAGGGACTGGGATGGGACTGGGATGGGAATGAGGTTATACTGGGATATATTGGGAGGGACTGGGGTTATACTGGGATAGACTGGGAGGGACTGGGATGGGACTGGGAGGGAGTGGGGTTATACTGGGATATACTGGGAGGGACTGGGAGGGAATGGGAGGGGGATATGGGGCACTGGGAGGGACTGGGAGGGAACTGGGAGGAACTGGTAGGGAGATATGAGGCACTGGGAGGGATCTATGGGGTATTGGGTGGGAACTGGGAGGGACTGGGATCATACTGGGATATACTGGGAGGGACTGGGATGGGATTGGGAGGGACTGGGATGGAGATATGGGGGACTGGGAGGGACTGGGATGGGACTGGGATATACTGGGAGGGACTGGGAGGGGGTTACGGGGCACTGGGATGGGACTGGGATGGGACTGGGAGGGATCTATGGGGTATTGGGTGGGAACTGGGAGGGACTGGGATCATACTGGGATATACTGGGAGGGACTGGGATGGGATTGGGAGGGACTGGGATGGAGATATGGGGGACTGGGAGGGACTGGGAGGGACTGGGATATACTGGGAGGGACTGGGATGGAATGGGAGGGATCTATGGGGCACTGGGAGGGAACTGGGATCATACTGGGATATACTGGGAGGGACTGGGATGGGACTGGGAGGGAATGGGAGGGGGATATGGGGCACTGGGAGGGACTGGGATGGGACTGGGATGGGAATGGGATGGGAATGGGGTTATACTGGGATATACTGGGATTGACTGGGATATACTGGGAGGGACTGGGGTCATACTGGGATATACTGGGAGGGACTGGGATGGGATATGGGGTACTGGGAGGGACTGGGATGGGACTGGGATGGGACTGGGAGGGAATGGGAGGGGGATATGGGGTACTGGGAGGGACTGGGATCATACTGGGATATACTGGGAGGGACTGGGATGGGACTGGGAGGGAGATATGGGGCACTGGGAGGGACTGGGATGGACTGGGATGGACTGGGATGGGAATGGGAGGGAGATATGGGGTACTGGGAGGGACTGGGATCATACTGGGATATACTGGGAGGGACTGGGAGGGAATGGGAGGGAATGGGAGGGGGATATGGGGTACTGGGAGGGACTGGGATGGGACTGGGAGGGAATGGGAGGGAATGGGAGGGGGGTATGGGGTACAGGGAGGGACTGGGATAGACTGGGGCTATACTGGGAGGGACTGGGGTCATACTGGGATATACTGGGAGGGACTGGGATGGGATATGGGGCACTGGGAGGGACTGGGATGGACTGGGATGGAATGGGATGGGAATGGGAGGGAGATATGGGGTACTGGGAGGGACTGGGATCATACTGGGATATACTGGGAGGGACTGGAATGGGACTGGGAGGGACTGGGATCATACTGGGATCATAGTGGGATATACTGGGAGGGACCGGGAGGGGCTGGGAGGGAATGGGAGGGGGGGTATGGGGCAATGGGAGAGACTGGGATCATACTGGGATGTACTGGGAGGGACTGGGAGGGATCTATGGGGTACTGGGAGGGAACTGGGATGGGACTGGGGTGGGACTGGGAGGGAATGGGATGGGAATGGAATATACTGGGATATACTGGGAGGGACTGGGAGGGATCTATGGGGCACTGGGATGGACTGGGATCATACTGGGAGGGACTGGGGTTATACTGGGATAGACTGGGAAGGACTGGGAGGGGGATATGGAGTACTGGGAGGGACTGGGATCATACTGGGATATACTGGGAGGGACTGGGAGGGATCTGTGGGGCACTGGGAGGGACTGGGATCATACTGGGATATACTGGGAGGGACTGGGAGGGGGTTACGGGGCACTGGGATGGGACTGGGATGGGAATGGGAGGGATCTATGGGGTATTGGGTGGGAACTGGGAGGGACTGGGATCATACTGGGATATACTGGGAGGGACTGGGATGGGACTGGGAGGGATCTATGGGGCACTGGGAGGGACTGGGATCATACTGGGATGGGAATGGGATGGGAATGGGATATACTGGGAGGGACTGGGATGGGATATGGGGCACTGGGAGGGACTGGGAGGGAACTGGGATGGACTGGGATGGACTGGGATGGGAATGGGAGGGAGATATGGGGTACTGGGAGGGACTGGGATCATACTGGGATATACTGGGAGGGACAGGGATGGACTGGGATGGGATATGGGGTACTGGGAGGGAACTGGGATATACTGGGAGGGAATGGGAGGAACTGGGAGGGTGTTATGGGGCACTGGGAGGGACTGGGATGGGACTGGGGTTATACTGGGATATACTGGGAGGGAATGGGAGGGGGTTATGGGGCACTGGGAGGGACTGGGAGGGAGATATGGGGTATTGGGTGGGAACTGGGATGGGACTGGGATCATACTGGGATATACTGGGAGGGACTGGGAGGGGGTTATGGGACACTGGGAGGGACTGGGATGGGACTGGGATGGGAATGAGGTTATACTGGGATATACTGGGAGGGACTGGGATGGGACTGGGAGGGGGTTATGGGGTACTGGGAGGAACTGGGAGGGAACTGGGATGGACTGGGATATACTGGGAGGGACTGGGAGGGAGATATGGGGTATTGGGTTGGAACTGGGCGGGACTGGGATCATACTGGGATATACTGGGAGGGACTGGGATGGGACTGGGATGGGACTGGGAGGGATCTATGGGGCACTGGGAGGGACTGGGATCATACTGGGATGGGATTGGGATGGACTGGGATGTACTGGGATATACTGGGGGGGACGGGGAGGGATCTATGGGGCACTGGGAGGGACTGGGAGGGACTGGGATGGGACTGAGGTTCTACTGGGATATACTGGGAGGGACTGGGATGGGACTGGGAGGGACTGGGGTTATACTGGGATATACTGGGAGGGACTGGGAGGGAACTGGGAGGGTGTTATGGGGCACTGGGATGGGACTGGGATGGGACTGGGATGGGACTGGGAGGGGACTGGGGTTATACTGGGATATACTGGGATGGGAATGGGATGGGACTGGGGTTATACTGGGATATACTGGGATGGGAATGGGATGGGACTGGGGTTATACTGGGATATACTGGGAGGGACTGGGATGGGATATGGGGCACTGGGAGGGACTGGGATGGACTGGGATGGGAATGGGAGGGAGATATGGGGTACTGGGAGGGACTGGGATCATACTGGGATATACTGGGAGGGACTGGGATGGGACTGGGACGGGGATATGGGGCACTGGGAGGTACTGGGATGGGACTGGGGTTATACTGGGATATACTGGGAGGGACTGGGATGGGACTGGGAGGGTTTTATGGGGTACTGGGAGGGACTGGGAGGGAACTGGGATATACTGGGAGGGAATGGGAGGGGGTTACGGGGCACTGGGAGGGACTGGGAGGGAACTGGGATGGGACTGGGAGGGGGGTATGGGGCACTGGGAGGGACTGGGATGGGACTGGGATGGGACTGGGGTTATACTGGGATATACTGGGAGGGACTGGGAGGGATCTATGGGGTACTTGGAGGGACTGGGATCATACTGGGATCATACTGGGATGGACTGGGAGGGACTGGGAGGGAGATATGGGGCACTGGGAGGGATCTGTGGGGCACTGGGAGGGACTGGGATCATACTGGGATGGGATTGGGATGGACTGGGATGTACTGGGATATACTGGGGGGGACGGGGAGGGAACTGGGAGGGTGTTATGGGGCACTGGGATGGGACTGGGATGGGTCTGGGATGGGAATGGGATGGGACTGGGGTTATACTGGGATATACTGGGAGGGACTGGGATGGGACTGGGAGGGACTGGGGGTATACTGGGATATACTGGGAGGGACTGGGATGGGACTGGGAGGGAATGGGATGGGATATGGGGCACTGGGAGGGACTGGGAGGGAACTGGGATGGACTGGGATGGGAATGGGAGGGAGATATGGGGTACTGGGAGGGACTGGGATCATACTGGGATATACTGGGAGGGACTGGGATGGGACTGGGAGGGACTGGGATCATACTGGGATCATAGTGGGATATACTGGGAGGGACTGGGAGGGGCTGGGAGGGAATGGGAGGGGGGTATGGGGCAATGGGAGAGACTGGGATCATACTGGGATGTACTGGGAGGGACTGGGAGGGATCTATGGGGTACTGGGAGGGAACTGGGATGGGACTGGGGTGGGACTGGGAGGGAATGGGATGGGAATGGAATATACTGGGATATACTGGGAGGGACTGGGAGGGATCTATGGGGCACTGGGATGGACTGGGATCATACTGGGAGGGACTGGGGTTATACTGGGATAGACTGGGAAGGACTGGGAGGGGGATATGGAGTACTGGGAGGGACTGGGATCATACTGGGATCATACTGGGATATACTGGGAGGGATCTGTGGGGCACTGGGAGGGACTGGGAGGGAATGGGGATATACTGGGAGGGACTGGGAGGGGGTTATGGGGCACTGGGAGGGACTGGGATGGACTGGGATGGAATGGGATGGGAATGGGAGGGAGATATGGGGTACTGGGAGGGACTGGGATCATACTGGGATATACTGGGAGGGACTGGGAGGGACTGGGATGGGACTGGGATCATACTGGGATCATAGTGGGATATACTGGGAGGGACTGGGAGGGAGATATGGGGCACTGGGAGGGACTGGGATGGGACTGGGGTTATACTGGGATATACTGGGAATGACTGGGATATACTGGGAGGGACTGGGGTTATACTGGGATAGACTGGGAGGGACTGGGATGGGACTGGGATGGGACTGGGATGGGACTGGGGTTATACTGGGATATACTGGGATTGACTGGGATATACTGGGAGGGACTGGGGTTATACTGGGATAGACTGGGAGGGACTGGGAGGGATCTGTGGGGCACTGGGAGGGACTGGGATCATACTGGGATATACTGGGAGGGACTGGGATGGACTGGGATGGGATATGGGGCACTGGGAGGGACTGGGATGGGACTGGGATGGGACTGGGGTTATACTGGGATATACTGGGAGGGACTGGGATGGGACTGGGAGGGGGTTATGGGGTACTGGGAGGAACTGGGAGGGAACTGGGATGGACTGGGATATACTGGGAGGGACTGGGAGGGAGATATGGGGTATTGGGTTGGAACTGGGAGGGACTGGGATCATACTGGGATATACTGGGAGGGACTGGGATGGGACTGGGAGGGATCTATGGGGTACTGGGAGGGACTGGGATCATACTGGGATATACTGGGAGGGGCTGGGATGGGACTGGGAGGGACTGGGGTTATACTGGGATCATAGTGGGATATACTGGGAGGGACTGGGAGGGATCTATGGGGCACTGGGAGGGACTGGGATGGGACTGGGGTTATACTGGGATATACTGGGAATGACTGGGATATACTGGGAGGGACTGGGGTTATACTGGGATAGACTGGGAGGGACTGGGAGGGATCTATGGGGTACTTGGAGGGACTGGGATCATACTGGGATATACTGGGAGGGACTGGGAGGGACTGGGATGGGACTGGGATGGGACTGGGAGGGAATGGGAGGGGGATATGGGGTACTGGGAGGGAACTGGGATATACTGGGAGGGACTGGGAGGGAACTGGGATGGACTGGGATGGAATGGGATGGGAATGGGAGGGGGGTATGGGGTACTGGGAGGGACTGGGATCATACTGGGATATACTGGGAGGGACTGGGATGGGACTGGGATGGGACTGGGAGGGACTGGGAGGGAATGGGAGGGGGATATGGGGTACTGGGAGGGACTGGGATGGGACTGGGATGGGACTGGGGTTATACTGGGATATACTGGGAGGGACTGGGAGGGACTGGGAGGGACTGGGGTTATACTGGGATATACTGGGAGGGACTGGGATGGGACTGGGGTTATACTGGGATATACTGGGAGGGACTGGGATGGGACTGGGAGGGTTTTATGGGGTACTGGGAGGGACTGGGAGGGAACTGGGATATACTGGGAGGGAATGGGAGGGGGTTATGGGGCACTGGGAGGGACTGGGAGGGAACTGGGATGGGACTGGGGTTATACTGGGAGGGACTGGGAGGGACTGGGATGGGACTGGGAGGGGGGTATGGGGCACTGGGAGGAACTGGGAGGGAACTGGGATGGACTGGGATATACTGGGAGGGACTGGGACGGGACTGGGGTTATACTGGGATATACTGGGAGGGACTGGGATGGGATATGGGGCACTGGGAGGGACTGGGATGGACTGGGATGGAATGGGATGGGAATGGGAGGGAGATATGGGGTACTGGGAGGGACTGGGATCATACTGGGATATACTGGAAGGGACTGGGATGGGACTGGGATGGGACTGGGGTTATACTGGGATTGACTGGGATTGACTGGGATATACTGGGAGGGACTGGGGTTATACTGGGATAGACTGGGAGGGACTGGGAGGGATCTGTGGGGCACTGGGAGGGACTGGGATCATACTGGGATATACTGGGAGGGACTGGGAGGGACTGGGATGGGACTGGGAGGGATCTATGGGGCACTGGGAGGGACTGGGAGGGAACTGGGATATACTGGGAGGGACTGGGATGGGATATGGGGCACTGGGAGGGACTGGGAGGGAACTGGGATGGACTGGGATGGGAATGGGAGGGAGATATGGGGTACTGGGAGGGACTGGGATCATACTGGGATATACTGGGAGGGACTGGGATGGGACTGGGAGGGACTGGGATCATACTGGGATATACTGGGAGGGACTGGGATGGGACTGGGACGGGGATATGGGGCACTGGGAGGGACTGGGATGGGACTGGGGTTATACTGGGATATACTGGGAGGGACTGGGATGGGACTGGGAGGGTTTTATGGGGTACTGGGAGGGACTGGGAGGGAACTGGGATATACTGGGAGGGAATGGGAGGGGGTTACGGGGCACTGGGAGGGACTGGGAGGGAACTGGGATGGGACTGGGGTTATACTGGGAGGGACTGGGAGGGACTGGGAGGGGGGTATGGGGCACTGGGAGGGACTGGGATGGGACTGGGATGGGACTGGGGTAATACTGGGATATACTGGGATTGACTGGGATATACTGGGAGGGACTGGGATCATACTGGGATATACTGGGAGGGACTGGGATGGGATATGGGGCACTGGGAGGGACTGGGAGGGAACTGGGATGGACTGGGATGGACTGGGATGGGAATGGGAGGGAGATATGGGGTACTGGGAGGGACTGGGATCATACTGGGATATACTGGAAGGGACTGGGATGGGACTGGGATGGGACTGGGGTTATACTGGGATATACTGGGAGGGACTGGGAGGGAATGGGAGGGGGATATGGGGTACTGGGAGGGACTGGGATGGGACTGGGGTTATACTGGGATATACTGGGAGGGACTGGGATGGGAATGGGAGGGGGGTATGGGGTACTGGGAGGGACTGGGGTCATACTGGGATATACTGGGAGGGACTGGGATGGGATATGGGGCACTGGGAGGGACTGGGAGGGAACTGGGATGGGACTGGGATGGGACTGGGATGGGAATGGGGTTATACTGGGATATACTGGGATTGACTGGGATATACTGGGAGGGACTGGGGTTATACTGGGATAGACTGGGAGGGACTGGGAGGGAACTGGGAGGGTGTTATGGGGCACTGGGAGGGACTGGGAGGGATCTATGGGGTACTTGGAGGGACTGGGATCATACTGGGATCATACTGGGATGGAGTGGGAGGGACTGGGAGGGGGTTATGGGGCACTGGGAGGGACTGGGATGGGACTGGGATGGGACTGGGATGGGACTGGGATGGGACTGGGGTTATACTGGGATATACTGGGATTGACTGGGATATACTGGGAGGGACTGGGGTTATACTGGGATAGACTGGGAGGGACTGGGATGGGATATGGGGTACTGGGAGGGACTGGGATGGGACTGGGAGGGAATGGGAGGGAATGGGAGGGGGATATGGGGTACTGGGAGGGACTGGGGTCATACTGGGATATACTGGGAGGGACTGGGATGGGACTGGGAGGGACTGGGATCATACTGGGATCATAGTGGGATATACTGGGAGGGACTGGGAGGGATCTATGGGGCACTGGGAGGGACTGGGAGGGAATGGGATGGGACTGGGGTTATACTGGGATTGACTGGGATATACTGGGAGGGACTGGGGTTATACTGGGATATACTGGGATTGACTGGGATGGGACTGGGAGGGACTGGGGTTATACTGGGATATACTGGGAGGGACTGGGATATACTGGGAGGGACTGGGGTTATACTGGGATAGACTGGGAGGGA
Organism: Excalfactoria chinensis; assembly: GCF_039878825.1. Classification (NCBI taxonomy): domain Eukaryota; kingdom Metazoa; phylum Chordata; class Aves; order Galliformes; family Phasianidae; genus Excalfactoria; species Excalfactoria chinensis. The sequence continues at coordinate 41,380 of NW_027315627.1, forward strand.
CTGGGAGGGATCTGTGGGGTACTTGGAGGGACTGGGATCATACTGGGATCATACTGGGATGGACTGGGAGGGACTGGGAGGGAGATATGGGGCACTGGGAGGGATCTGTGGGGCACTGGGAGGGACTGGGATCATACTGGGATATACTGGGAGGGACTGGGAGGGGGTTACGGGGCACTGGGATGGGACTGGGATGGGACTGGGATGGGACTGGGGTTATACTGGGCTATACTGGGAGGGACTGGGATAGACTGGGGCTATACTGGGAGGGAATGGGATCATACTGGGATATACTGGGAGAGAACTGGGATGGACTGGGATGGGAATGGAATGTACTGGGATATACTGGGAGGGACTGGGATGGGACTGGGAGGGATCTATGGGGCACTGGGAGGGAACTGGGATCATACTGGGATATACTGGGATGGACTGGGTCTATCCCATTCCATCCCAGTCCATCCCAGTCCATCCCAGTCCATCCCAGTCTAACCCATTGTGTCCCATTGCATCCCAGTATGCTCCCAGTATAAACCAGTCCATCCCAGTATGCTCCCAGTCCATCCCAGTCCATCCCAGTCTAACCCAGTCTATCCCATTCCCTCCCAGTATGCTCCCAGTATAAACCAGTCCATCCCAGTCCATCCCAGTCTAACCCATTGTATCCCAGTATATCCCAGTCCATCCCAGTCTAACCCAGTATGCTCCCAGTCCATCCCAGTCCATCCCAGTCCATCCCAGTATGCTCCCAGTCTATCCCAGTATATCCCAGTATATCCCAGTCCATCCCAGTCTAACCCAGTCTATCCCATTCCATCCCAGTATATCCCAGTCCATCCCATTCCCTCCCAGTCCATCCCAGTATGATCCCATTGCATCCCAGTATGCTCCCAGTATAAACCAGTATAACCCAGTCTAACCCATTGTGTCCCATTCCATCCCATTCCATCCCAGTCTAACCCAGTCCATCCCAGTCCATCCCATTCCATCCCAGTATGCTCCCAGTATAAACCAGTCTAACCCATTGTGTCCCATTCCGTCCCAGTATGCTCCCAGTCCATCCCAGTATATCCCAGTCCATCCCAGTATATCCCAGTATATCCCAGTCTAACCCAGTCTATCCCATTCCGTCCCAGTAAGCTCCCAGTCTATCCCAATTCCTCCCAGTCTAACCCAGTATGATCCCATTCCATCCCAGTATAACCCAGTATGCTCCCAGTCCATCCCAGTCCATCCCAGTATAACCCAGTATGATCCCAGTATATCCCAGTCCATCCCAGTCCATCCCAGTATAACCCAGTATGCTCCCAGTATAACCCAGTATGCTCCCAGTATGCTCCCAGTCCATCCCAGTCCATCCCATTCTAACCCAGTCCATCCCAGTCCATCCCAGTCCATCCCAGTCCATCCCATTCCATCCCAGTATAACCCAGTCTATCCCAGTCCATCCCAGTCTAACCCATTGTATCCCATTCCATCCCAGTCCATCCCAGTATATCCCAGTCTAACCCAGTCCATCCCAGTCCATCCCAGTATATCCCAGTATATCCCAGTATATCCCAGTCCATCCCAGTATGATCCCAGTATAAACCAGTCTAACCCATTGTGTCCCATTCCGTCCCAGTATGATCCCAGTCCATCCCAGTCCATCCCAGTCCATCCCAGTCCATCCCAGTCCATCCCAGTATATCCCAGTCTAACCCAGTCTGTCCCGTTCCGTCCCAGTAAGCTCCCAGTCTATCCCAATTCCTCCCAGTCTAACCCAGTATGATCCCATTCCATCCCAGTATAACCCAGTATGCTCCCAGTCCATCCCAGTCCATCCCAGTATAACCCAGTATGATCCCAGTATATCCCAGTCCATCCCAGTCCATCCCAGTATAACCCAGTATGCTCCCAGTATAACCCAGTATGCTCCCAGTATGCTCCCAGTCCATCCCAGTCCATCCCATTCTAACCCAGTCCATCCCAGTCCATCCCAGTCCATCCCAGTCCATCCCATTCCATCCCAGTATATCCCAGTCTATCCCAGTCCATCCCAGTCTAACCCATTGTATCCCATTCCATCCCAGTCCATCCCAGTATATCCCAGTCTAACCCAGTCCATCCCAGTCCATCCCAGTATATCCCAGTATATCCCAGTATATCCCAGTCCATCCCAGTATGATCCCAGTATAAACCAGTCTAACCCATTGTGTCCCATTCCGTCCCAGTATATCCCAGTCCATCCCAGTCCATCCCAGTATGCTCCCAGTATAACCCAGTATAAACCAGTCTATCCCAGTCCATCCCAGTCCATCCCAGTCCATCCCATTGTGTCCCATTGCATCCCAGTATGCTCCCAGTATATCCCAGTCCATCCCAGTCCATCCCAGTATGCTCCCAGTCCATCCCAGTCCATCCCAGTCTAACCCATTGTGTCCCATTGCATCCCAGTATGCTCCCAGTATAACCCAGTATGCTCCCAGTCCATCCCAGTATGCTCCCAGTCCATCCCAGTCCATCCCAGTCTAACCCATTGTGTCCCCTTCCCTCCCAGTATGCTCCCAGTCTATCCCAGTCCATCCCAGTCTAACCCAGTATGATCCCATTCCATCCCAGTATGTTCCCAGTCTATCCCAGTATGCTCCCAGTATAAACCAGTCCATCCCAGTACAAACCAGTCTAACCCATTGTATCCCCTTCCATCCCAGTATAACCTAGTCTATCCCAGTCTATCCCAGTCTATCCCAGTCTAACCCATTGTATCCCATTCCCTCCCAGTCTATCCCAGTATAAACCAGTCTAACCCATTGTATCCCATTCCATCCCAGTATATCCCAGTATAAACCAGTCTAACCCAGTCTATCCCAGTATGCTCGCAGTATGCTCCCAGTCCATCCCAGTATATCCCAGTCCATCCCAGTATGATCCCAGTCTATCCCAGTACAAACCAGTCTAACCCAGTCTATCCCATTCCATCCCAGTCCATCCCAGTATGATCCCAGTCCATCCCAGTATGATCCCATTCCATCCCATTCCATCCCAGTCCATCCCAGTCCATCCCAGTCTAACCCAGTCCATCCCAGTCCATCCCAGTATGCTCCCAGTCCATCCCAGTATGCTCCCAGTATAACCCAGTCTAACCCAGTCTGTCCCATTCCGTCCCAGTAAGCGTGTGATCACGTTGGCCCCAGTCTATCCCAGTCTATCCCAGTCCATCCCAGTCCATCCCAGTCTAACCCATTGTGTCCCATTGCATCCCAGTATGCTCCCAGTATAAACCAGTCCATCCCAGTATGATCCCATTCCATCCCATTGCATCCCAGTATGCTCCCAGTATAACCCAGTATATCCCAGTCTAACCCATTGTATCCCCTTCCCTCCCAGTATGTTCCCAGTCTATCCCAGTCCATCCCATTCTAACCCAGTCCATCCCAGTCCATCCCAGTCCATCCCATTCCATCCCAGTATAACCCAGTCTATCCCAGTCCATCCCAGTCTAACCCATTGTATCCCATTCCATCCCAGTCCATCCCAGTATATCCCAGTCTAACCCAGTCCATCCCAGTCCATCCCAGTATATCCCAGTATATCCCAGTATATCCCAGTCCATCCCAGTATGATCCCAGTATAAACCAGTCTAACCCATTGTGTCCCATTCCGTCCCAGTATGATCCCAGTCCATTCCATGTCCATCCCAGTCCATCCCAGTATGCTCCCAGTATAACCCAGTACAAACCAGTCTATCCCATTCCATCCCAGTCCATCCCAGTCCATCCCATTGTGTCCCATTGCATCCCAGTATGCTCCCAGTATATCCCAGTCCATCCCAGTCCATCCCAGTATGCTCCCAGTCCATCCCAGTCCATCCCAGTCTAACCCATTGTGTCCCATTGCATCCCAGTATGCTCCCAGTATATCCCAGTCCATCCCAGTCCATCCCAGTCCACCCCAGTATGCTCCCAGTATAACCCAGTCTAACCCAGTCTGTCCCATTCCATCCCAGTAAGCGTGTGATCACGTTGGCCCCAGTCCATCCCAGTATGATCCCATTCCATCCTAGTCCATCCCAGTAAGCTCCCAGTCCATCCCAGTATAACCCAGTATGCTCCCAGTATAAACCAGTCTAACCCAGTATAACCCAGTATGCTCCCAGTATATCCCAGTCTAACCCATTGTGTCCCATTGCATCCCAGTATGCTCCCTGTATATCCCAGTCCATCCCAGTCCATCCCAGTATGCTCCCAATCCATCCCAGTCCATCCCAGTCTAACCCATTGTGTCCCATTCCATCCCATTCCATCCCAGTCTAACCCAGTCCATCCCAGTCCATCCCAGTATGCTCCCAGTATAACCCAGTCTAACCCAGTCTGTCCCATTCCATCCCAGTATATCCCAGTATAAACCAGTCTAACCCAGTCTATCCCATTCCATCCCAGTATATCCCAGTATGATCCCAGTATGATCCCAGCCTGATCCCAGTCCATCCCAGTCTATCCCAGTATATCCCAGCATAACCCAGTATAACCCAGTATGATCCCAGTCTATCCCAGTCTATCCCAGTATGCTCCCAGTCCATCCCAGTATGATCCCATTCCATCCCAGTATGCTCCCAGTATGCTCCCAGTATATCCCAGTCCATCCCAGTCCATCCCAGTCTAACCCATTGTATCCCATTCCATCCCATTCCATCCCAGTCCATCCCAGTATGATCCCAGTCCATCCCAGTCCATCCCAGTCCATCCCAGTATGATCCCATTCCATCCCAGTCCATCCCAGTCTAACCCAGTATGCTCCCAGTATAAACCAGTCCATCCCAGTCTAACCCAGTATGCTCCCAGTATATCCCAGTCCATCCCAGTCCATCCCAGTATGCTCCCAGTATAACCCAGTCTAACCCAGTCCGTCCCATTCCGTCCCAGTAAGCGTGTGATCACGTTGGCCCCGTTACAAAGTGCTCCCAGCCCTGAACCTCCGTCCGGCGTCCGAGTGTCCTGCGGGCACTGCAGCGCCCCCTTCCTGGTAAGGAACCCCATAAACGGCCCTATATGGACCTATAGGGACCTATAGGGACCTATATGGACCTATATGGCTCTATATGACCCTATATGGACCTATGGGACCCTATAGGGACCTATGTGACCCTATATAGCCCTATAACCCTATATGACTCCATAAGACCCCATAGACCCCATATAACCTCATATGACCCTATATTATGACCCCATATGACCCTATATGACCCTATATGAACCCATATGACCCCATATAACCCCATGTGACCCCATATGACCCTATATGAGCCCATACGGCCCCATATAACCCCATATGACCCTATATGACACCATACAGCCCCATATAACCCCATGTGACCCCATATGATCCTATATGACCCCATCTGACCCTATATGTCCTTATATGACCCCATATGACCCTATATGATCCTATATGACCTTATATGACCCTGTATGACCCCATAAGACCCCATATGACCCTATATGACCCCATAGACCCCATATGATCCTATATGACTCTATCTGACCCCATAAGACCCCATAAGACCCCATATAACCCCATATGATCCTATATGACCCTATCTGACCCCATAAGACCCCATAGACCCCATATAACCCCATATGATCCTATACGACCCCATAAGACCCCATAGACCCCATATAACCCCATATGACCCCATATGATCCTATATGGCCCTATATGACCCTAAATGGCCCTATGTGACCCTATATGGACCTATGTGACCCTATATGGCCCTATATGGCCCTATATGACCCTATATGGACCTATATGTCCCTATATGGACCTATATGACGCTATATGGCCCTATATGGCTCTATCTGACCCTATACGGCCCTATATGACCCTATATGACCCTATATGGACCTATATGACGCTATATGGCCCTATATGGACCTATGTGACCCTATATGGACCTATATGGCCCTATGTGACCCTATATGGACCTATATGACGCTATAGGGACCTATAGGGACCTATGTGACCCTATATGGCCCTATATGGCCCTATATGACCCTATATGGACCTATGTGACCCTATATGGCCCTATATGACCCTATATGGCCCTATAGGGACCTATATGACCCTATACAGCCCTATATGACCCTATATGACCCTATATGGACCTATATGACGCTATATGGCCCTATATGGACCTATGTGACCCTATATGGATCTATATTGCCCTATGTGACCCTATATGGACCTATGTGACCCTATATGGCCCTATATGACCCTAAATGGCCCTATGTGACCCTATATGGCCCTATATGACTCTATATTGACTTATATGACCCCATACGGCCCCGTATAACCCCATATGACCCCATATGACCCCATACAGCCCCATATAACCCCATATGACCCCATATGATCCTATATGACCCCATAAGACCCCATCTGACCCTATATGTCCTTATATGACCCCATATGATCCTATGTGACCCTATATGACCCCATATGATCCTATATGACTCTATATGACCCTATATGGCCTTATATGATCCTATATAGACCCCATATGACCCTATCTGACCCTATATGACTCTATCTGGCCCTATATGACCCTATATGACCCTGTATGTCCTTATATGACCCCATAAGATCCTATATGACCCCATCTGATCCTATATGACCCCATATGACCCTATTTGACTCCATCTGACCCCATCTGACCCTATGTGACCCTATATGACTCTATATTGACTTATATGACTCTATATGGACCTATATGACCCTAAATGGACTCTAAAGGCTCCCTTCCTGGTAAGGAACCCCTATAAACGGCCCTATATGGCCCTATAGGGACCTATATGACCCTATAGGGACCTATGTGACCCTATATGGACCTATATGGACTTATATGGACTTATATGACTCTAAATGACCCCAAAATGGCCCTAAATGGACCCTAAAGGCCCCCTTCCTGTTAAGGAACCCTATAAACGGCCCTATATGGCCCTATATGACCCTATATGGACCTATATGGATCTATAGGGACCTATGTGACCCTATATGGACCTATATGGACTTATATGGACTTATATGACTCTAAATGACCCCAAAATGGCCCTAAATGGACCCTAAAATGGCCCTATATGGCCCTATATGACCCTATATGGACCTATATGGACCTATATGACCCTATATGACTCTATATTGACTTATATGACCCCATACGGCCCCATATAACCCCATATGACCCCATATGACCCTATATGACCCCATACAGCCCCATATGACCCCATATAACCCCATAGGACCCTATCTGACCCTATCTGACCCCATATGACCCTATATGACCCCATATGACCCTATATGATCCTATATGACCTTATCTGACTCTATATGACCTTATATGACCCTGTATGACCCCATAAGACCCCATATAACCCCATATGACCCTATATGACCCCATATGATCCTATATGACCCTATCTGACCCCATAAAACCCCATAAGACCCCATAGACCCCATATAACCCCATATGACCCTATCTGACCCCATAAGACCCCATAGACCCCATATAACCCCATATGATCCTATATGACCCCATAAGACCCCATAGACCCCATATAACCCCATATGATCCTATATGGCCCTATATGGCCCTATATTGCCCTATGTGACCCTATATGAACCTATATGACCCTATATGGCCCTATATGGCCCTATAGGGACCTATATGGACTTATATGACTCTAAATGACCCCAAAATGGCCCTAAATGGACCCTAAAGGCCCCCTTCCTGGTAAGGAACCCTACAAACGGCCCTATATGGACCTATAGGGACCTATATGGACCTATATGGCCCTATATGGATCTATATGGCTCTATATGACCCTATATGGACCTATATGGCTCTATCTGACCCTATATGACCCTAACTGTATACGACCCTATATGGCCCTATATTATGATCCTATATGGCTCTATGTGACCCTATATGACCCTATATGACCCTATATGGACCTATATGACCCTATATGGACTTGTATGACCCCATCTGACCCTATATGACCCTATATGGCTCTATATGACCCTATACGGCCCCATATAGACCCCAAAACGGCCCTAAATGGACCCTAAAGGCCCCCTTCCTGGTAAGGAACCCTATAAACGGCCCTATATGGCCCTATAGGGACCTATATGACCCTATAGGGACCTATGTGACCCTATATGACCCTATGTGGACCTATATGACTCTAAATGACCCCAAAATGGCCCTAAATGGACCCAGAATGGCCCTAAATGGCCCTAAAATGACCCTATATGGCCCTATATGGACCTATATGGACTCTATGTGAACCTATATGACCCTATATGGACCTATATGACCCTATATGGACCGTATATGGATCTATATGGCCCTATATGGCCCTATATGGCCCTATATGACCCTATATGGACCCTATATGGACCCTATATGGATCTATATGGCCCTATACGGCCCTATATGGACCTATATGGACCTATATGGATCTATATGGCTGTATATGACCCTATATGGCCCTATGTGATCCTATATGGCCATATACGACCCCATATAACCCATATGATCCTATATGACCCTATTTGACCCCATAAGACCCCATAAGACCCCATAGACCCATAAGACCCCATAGACCCCATATAACCCCATATGATCCTATATGACCCCATAAGACCCCATAGACCCATAGAACCCCATATGACCCCATATGATCCTATATGGCCCTATATGGCCCTATATTGCCCTATGTGACCCTATATGGCCCTATATGGACTCTATATGGACCTATATGACCCTATATGGCCCCATATAGACCCCAAATGGCCCTATAGGGCCTTTTATGGCCCTATAGGGACCTATATGGAACTATATGGACCTATATGGATCTATATGGCCCTATATGGCCCTATATGGCCCCGTATGACTCTATCTGACCCTATCTGCCCCTATAACCCATATGATTCCATATGACCCTATATGACCCCATGTGACCCTATATGACCCTATATGACCCTATATATCTGAGCCTATATGACCCCATACGACCCCATGCGACCCTATATGACCCTATATGACCCTATATGATCCATATGACCCCATATAACCCCGTATGGTCCGATATGACCCTATATGACCCTATATGACCCCATATGACCCTATATGACCCTATATATCTGACCTATATATCTGACCCTATATGACCCTATATGACCCTATATGACCCTATATGACCCTACATATCTGACCCTATATGACCCTATATGACCCTATATGACCCTATATATCTGACCCTATATGACCCTATATGACCCTATATGACCCTATATGACCCTATATATCTGACCCTATATGACCCTATATGACCCTATATGACCCTATATGACCCTATATGACCCTACATATCTGACCCTATATGACCCTATATGACCCTATATGACCCTATATGACCCTATATATCTGACCCTATATGACCCTATATGATCCTATATGACCCTATGTGACCCTATATATCTGACCCTATATGACCCTATATGACCCTATATATCTGACCCTATCTGACCCTTTCTGACCCTATATGGCCCCATATAACCCTATATGACCCTAAATGACCCTATCTGACCCTATATGACCTTATATGACCCTATATGACCCTATATGACCCCATAAGACCCCATATGACCCTATATGACCCTATATGGCCCTATATACCTGACCCTATATACCTGACACCTATATATCTGACCCTATATGACCCTATATGACCCTATATATCTGACCCCATGTGACCCTATATGACCCCATATGACCCTATCTGACCCCATATGTCCCTATATGATCCCATATGACCCCATACAACCCCGTATGTTCCGATATGACCCTATATGACCCTATATGACCCTATATGACCCTATATATCATCTGACCCTATCTGACCCTATCTGACCCTATCTCACCCTATATGACCCTATATGACCCTATATGACCCTATACGACCCTATATATCTGACCCTATATGACCCTATATGATCCTATATGACCCTATATGACCCTATATATCTGACCCTGACCCTATATGACCCTATCTGACCCTATATATCTGACCCTATGTGACCCTATATGACCCTATATATCTGACCTTATATGACCCTATATGACCCTATCTGACCCTATCTGACCCTATATATCTGACCCTATATGGCTCCATATGATCCTATATGGCCCCATATAACCCAATATGACCCTATATGACCCAATCTGATCCTATATGAGCCCATAAGACCCCATATGACCTCATATAACCCCATATGACCCTATATGGATCTATATGGCCCCATAAGCCCCCATATGACCCTACATAACCCTATATGACCCTATACGACCCCTTATGACCCTATATGATCCAATCTGACCCTATATGACCTCATATGACCCTATATGAACCCATATGACCCCATAAGGCCCCATATAACCCCATATGATCCTATATGACCCTATATGACCCTATATGACCCTATATGATCCCATGTGACCCTATCTGACCCCATATGACTCTATATGATCCCATATGACCCCATATAACCCCGTATGATCCTATATGACCCTATATGGCTCCATATGACCCTATATGACCCTATATGACCCCATATGACCCTATATGACCCTATCTGACCCTATATGACCCTATATACCTGACCCTATATATCTGACCCTATCTGACCCTATATATCTGACCATATATGACCCTATATGACCCTATATATCTGACCCTATATACCTGACCCTATATGACCCTATATGACCCTATATATCTGACCCTATATACCTGACCCTATATGACCCTATATGACCCTATATATCTGACCCTATATACCTGACCCTATATGACCCTATATATCTGACCCTATATACCTGGCCCTATATATCTGACCCTATATATCTGACCCTATATACCTGACCCTATATGACCCTATATGACCCTATATATCTGACCCTATATACCTGACCCTATATACCTGACCCTATATATCTGACCCTATATACCTGGCCCTATATATCTGACCCTATATATCTGACCCTATATACCTGACCCTATATACATGACCCTATATATCTGACTATATACCGGACCCTATATACCTGACCCTATATGACCCTATATGACCCTATATATCTGACCCTATATACCTGACCCTATATGACCCTATATGACCCTATATATCTGACCCCATATGACCCTATATATCTGACCCTATATATCTGACCCCCTATATGACCCCATATGACCCTATCTGACCCTATATGACCCCATATGACCCTATATGACCCTATATGACCCTATATATCTGACCCTATATATCTGACCCTATATGACCCCATATGACCCTATCTGACCCTATATGACCCCATATGACCCTATATGACCCTATATGACCCTATATATCTGACCCTATATATCTGACCCTATATACCGGACCCTATATATCTGACCCTATATGACCCCATATGACCCTATATGACCCTATAGGACCCTATATGTTCCTATCTAACCCTATATACCTGACCCTATATGACCCTATATGCCTGACCCTATATATCTGACCCTATATACCTGACCCTATATACCTGACCCTATATGACCCTATATGACCCTATATATCTGACCCTATATGACCCTATACGACCCCATACGACCCCATACAACCCTATCTGACTCTATGTGACCCTATATGACCCTATATGACCCTTATATACCTGACCCTATATACCTGACCCTATATATCTGACCCTATATATCTGACCCTATATACCTGACCCTATATATCTGACCCTATATACCTGACCCTATATACCTGACCCTATATATCTGACCCTATATATATGACCCTATATGACCCTATATATCTGACCCTATATGACCCTATATGACCCTATATGACCCTATATACCTGACCCTATATATCTGACCCTATATACCTGACCCTATATGACCCTATATGACCCTATATACCTGACCCTATATACCTGACCCTATATATCTGACCCTATATACCTGACCCTATATGACCCTATATGACCCTATATGACCCCATATGACCCTATATGACCCTATATGACCCTATATGACCCTATATGACCCTATATATCTGACCTTATCTGACCCTATATATCTGACCGTATATGACCCTATATGACCCTATATATCTGACCCTATATGACCCTATATACCTGACCCTATAGATCTGACCCTATACTTTCCCCTACAGTGGACGGAGTTCACGGATCGGACGTTGGCCAGGTGTCCCCATTGCCGCAAAGTGTGAGTGACCCCAAAAGGACCCTAATGACCCTAAAAGACCCCAAAAGGACCCTATAAGGACCCTAAATGACCCTAAATGGCCCCAAATGACCTTAAATGGCCCTAAAAGACCTTAAATGGCCCTAAAAGACCCTAAATGACCTTAAATGACCCCAAAAGGACCCTAAAAGGACCCTAAAAGACCCTAAATGGCCCCAAATGACCCCAAATGATCCTATAAGGACCCTAAATGGCCCTAAGTGACCCTAAATGGCCCTAAATGACCCTAAATTACCCCAAAAGGACCCTAAATGGCCCCATAAGGACCCTAAAGGACCCTAAAAGGACCCTAAATGACCCCAAATGACCCTAAATGGCCCTAAATGACCCCATAAGGACCCTAAATGACCCTATAAGGACCCTAAATGACCCCAAAAGGACCCTAAATGACCCTAAATGACCCTATATGGCCCCAAATGACCCCAAAAGAACCCTAAAGGACCCTAAATGGACCCTAAATGGACCCAAAATGACCCTATAAGGACCCCAAATGACCCCAAAACGACAATAAATGGCCCCAAAAGGACCCTAAATAACCCTAAATGACCCTAAATGGCCCTAAATGACCCCAAAAGGACCCTAAATGACCCTAAAAGACCCAAAAGGACCCTAAATGACCCTAAATAACCCCAAATGAACCCTAAACGGACCCTAAAGGACCCTAAATGACCCCATAAGGACCCTAAAGGACCCTAAATGGCCCCATAAGGACCCTAAATGGCCCTAAATGACGCTAAATGACCCTAAATGACCCCAAAAGGATCCTAAATGGCCCCATAAGGACCCTAAAGGACCCTAAATGGACCCTAAAGGACCCTAAATAGCCCCAAAAGGACCCTAAGTGACCCTAAAAGACCCCAAAAGGACCCTAAATGACCCTAAAGGACCCTAAAATGACCCTAAATGACCCTAAATGGCCCCAAATGACCCCAAATGACCCTATAAGGACCCTAAATGGCCCTAAATGACCCTAAATGACCCTAAATGGCCCTAAATGACCCTAAATGACCCCAAAAGGACCCCAAGTGACCCTAAATGACCCCAAAAGGGCCCTAAAGGACCCTAAAGGACCCTAGATGACCCTAAAGGACACTAAATGACCCTAAATGACCCCAAAAGGACCCTAAATGACCCCAAAAGGACCTTAAATGGCCCCATAAGGACCCTAAATGGACCCTATATAGATCCTAAATGACCCCAAAAGGACCCTAAATGGACCCTAAAGGACCCTAAATGACCCCATAAGGACCCAAAAGGACCCTAAATGGCCCCATAAGGACCCTAAAGGACCCTAAATGGCCCCATAAGGACCCTAAATGGCCCTAAATGACCCTAAATGACCCTAAATGGACCCTAAATGACCCTAAATGACCCCATAAGGACCCAAAAGGACACTAAATGGCCCCATAAGGACCCAAAAGGACCCTAAATGACCCTAAATGGCCCCATAAGGACCCTAAATGGACCCAAAATGACCCTATAAGGACCCTATAAGGACCCTAAATGACCCCCAAACGACAATAAATGGCCCCAAAAGGACCCTAAATGACCCTAAAAGGACCCTAAATGGACCCTAAAGGACCCTAAATAGCCCCAAAAGGACCCTAAGTGACCCTAAAAGACCCCAAAAGGACCCTAAATGACCCTAAAAGACCCTAAAGGACACTAAATGACCCTAAATGACCCCAAAAGGACCCTAAATGACCCTAAAGAACACTAAATGACCCTAAATGGCCCCAAATGACCCTAAATGACCCTCAATGATTCCATTGCCCCCATTGACCCTATTAGCCCCATTGACCCCATTGACCCCATTGACCCTATTAGCCCCATTGACCCCATTGACCCCACTGACCCCATTGACTCCAATGTCCCCATTGACCCCATAGACCTTAATGACCCCATTGACCCCATTAACCCCATAGACCCCATTGACTCTATTAGCCCCATTGACCCCATTGACCCCAATGACCCCATTTACCCTATTAGCCCCATTGACCCCATTGACCCCAATGTCCCCATTGACCCTATTAGCCCCATAGACCCCACTGACCCCATTGACCCCATAGAACCCATTGACCCTATTAGCCCGATTGACCCCATTGACCCCATAGACCCCAATGACCCCATAGACCCCATTGACCCTATTAGCCCTATTGACCCCATTGACCTCATTGACCCCATAGACCCCATTGCCCCCATTGACCCCATTGACCCCACTGACCCCAATGACCCCATTGACCCCATTGCTCACATTGACCCCATTGACCTCACTGGTCCTATTGCCTCCATTGATCCCAATGACCCCATTGACCCCATTAGCCCCAATGACCCCATCGACGCCATAGACCCCATTGACCCTATTAGCCCCATTGTCCCCAATGTCCCCAATGACCCCATAGACCCCATTGACCCCAATGACCCCAATGACCCCATTAACCCCAATGACCCCATTTACCCTATTAGCCCCATTGACCCCATTGACCCCATTAACCCCATTGACCCCATTGTCCTCAATGTCCCCATTGACCCCATTAACCCCATTGACCCCATTAACCCCATTGACCCCAATGACCCCATTGACCCCATTGACCCTATTAGCCCTATTGACCCCACTGACCTCATTGACCCCATTGACCCCATTAACCCCATAGACCCCATTGACTCTATTAGCCCCATTGACCCCATTGACCCCATTCACCCCAATGACCCCAATAACCCTAATGCCCCCCTTGACCCTATTAGTCCTATTGACCCCATTGCTCCCAATGACCCCATTGACCCCATTGACCCCAATGTCCCCATTGACCCTATTAGCCCCATTGACCCCATAGATCCCACTGACCCCATTGACCCCAATGACCCCAATGACTCCATTGACCCCATTGCCCCCATTGACCTCAATGACCCCATTGACCCTAATAGCCCCATTGACCCCATTGACCCCAATGTCCCCATTGCCCCCATTGACCACATTGCCCCCATTGACCCCAATGTCCCCATTGACCGCAATGACCCCATTGACCCCATTGACCCTATTAGCCCCATTAACCCCATTGACCCCATTGACCCCATTGACCCCATAGCCCCCATTGACCCCAATGACCCCATTGCCCCCATTGACCCCATTGACGCCATTGACCCCACTGACCCCATTGACCCCATTGACCCCACTGACCCCATTGACCCCAATGTCCCCATTGACCCCACTGACCCCACTGACCCCATTGACCCCATAGACCCCATTGACCCCATTAATCCCATTCACCCCAATGTCCCCATTGACCCCATTGCCCCCATTGCCCCCATTGCCCCCATTGACCCCATTGTCCCCATAGACCCCAATGACCCCATTGACCCTATTAGCCCCATTGACCCCAATGTCCCCATTGACCCCAATGACCCCAATGTCCCCATTGACCCTATTAGCCCCATTGACCCCATTGATCCCATTGTCCCCATTGACCCCAATATCCCCATTGACCTCATTGACCCCATTGACTCCATTGACCCCATTGATCCCAATATCCCCATTGACCCCATTGGCCCCATTGACCCTATTAGCCCCATTGACCCCATTGACCCCATTGACCCCAATGTCCCCATTGACCCCATTGACCCCATTGACCCCATTGACCCTATTAGCCCTATTGACCCCACTGACCCCATTGACCCCATTGACCCCAATGTCCCCATTGACCCCATTGACCCCATTGACCCCATTGACCCCATTGACCCCATTGGCCAAATTGACCCCATTGACCCTAATGTCACCATTGACCCCATTGACCCCACTGACCCCACTGACCCCATTGACCCTATTAGCCCCATTGACCCCATTGACCCCAATGACCCCAATGTCCCCATTAACCGCAATGACCCCAATGACCCCATTGACCCCAATGTCCCCACTGACCCCACTGACCCTAATGACCCCATTAACCCCATTGACCGCAATGACCCCATTGACCCTATTAGCCCCATTGACCTTAATGACCCCAATGACCCCATTGACCCCATTAACCCCAATGACCTCATTGACCCCATAGACCCCATTGACACCATTATCCCCATTGACCCTATTAGCCCCATTGACCCCATTGACCCCATAGACCCCATTGACCCCATTGACCCCATTGACCCCACTGACCCCATTGACCCCATTGACCCCATTGACCCCAATGACCCCATTGACCCCATTGACCCCACTGACCCCATTGACCCCAATGTCCCCATTGACCCCACTGACCCTAATGACCCCATTAACCCCATTGACCGCAATGACCCCATTGACCCTATTAGCCCTATTGACCTTAATGACCCCAATGACCCCATTGACCCCATTGACCCCATTGACCCCACTGACCCCATTGTCCCCAATGCCCCCATTGCCCCCATTGACTCCAATGTCCCCATTGACCCCAATGACCCCATAGACCCCAATGACCCCATAGACCCCATTGACCCTATTAGCCCTATTGACCCCATTGACGCCATAGACCCCATTGACCCTATTAGCCCCATTGACCCCATTGACCCCAATGTCCCCAATAACCCCATTGACCGCAATGACCCCATTGACCCTATTAGCCCCATTGACCTCAATGACCCCAATAACCCCATTGATCCCATTGTCCCCATTGACCCCATTAACCCCAATGACCCCATAGACCCCATTGACCCTATTAGCCCTATTGACCCCATTGACCCCATTGACCCCAATGTCCCCATTAACCCCACTGACCCCATTGACCCCATAGACCCCATTGACCCCATTGCTCACATTGACCTCACTGGTCCTATTGCCTCCATTGACCCCAATGACCCTGTTGAACCTATTAGCCCCATTGACCCCATAGACCCCATTGACCCTATTAGCCCCAATGTCCCCATTAACCCCAATGTCCCCATTGACTCCAATGTCCCCATTGACCCCATAGACCCCATTGACCCGATTGACCTCATTGATCCCAATAACCCCATTGACCCCAATGACCCCATTGACCCCATAGACCCCACTGACCCCACTGACCCCATACCCCCCCCAGCTCCTCCATTGGCCGCCGTTATCCGCGCCGTCGCTGCCTCTGCTGCTTCTTCCTGGGGCTGCTGATGGCCGCCTCCGCTACTGGGCTGGCTGTGAGTGCAACTGGGAGGGACTGGGAGGGACTGGGAGGGGGATAGGGGGGACTGGGAGGGACTGGGAGGGACTGGGAGGGACTGGGGGGGAGATATGGGGGACTGGGAGGGACTGGGATGGACTGGGAGGGATCTATGGGGCACTGGGAGGGACTGGGAGGGACTGGGGGGAGATATGGGGGACTGGGAGGGACTGGGATGGACTGGGAGGGATCTATGGGGCACTGGGAGGGACTGGGAGGGACTGGGGGGAGATATGGGGGACTGGGAGGGACTGGGAGGTACTGGGAGGTACTGGGAGGTACTGGGAGGGACTGGGAGGTACTGGGAGGTACTGGGAGGGGGATATGGGGCACTGGGATGGACTGGGATCATACTGGGATTGACTGGGAGGGATTGAGATGGGACTGGGATGGACTGGGATCATATTGGGATATACTGGGACCAGATTCGGAGGGACTGGGAAGGACTGGGAGGGACTGGGAGGGGGATATGAGGCACTGGGAGGGACTGGGATAGACTGGGATAGACTGGGATGGGGATATGGGGTACTGGGAGGGACTGGGATGGACTGGAAGGGAGATAGGGGGCACTGGGAGGGACTGGGATAGACTGGGAGGGGGATACGGGGGACTGGGAGGGACTGGGAGGGACTGGGAGGGACTGGGAGGGACTGGGAGGGGAGATATGGGGCACTGGGAGGGACTGGGAGGGGGATAGGGGGGACTGGGAGGGACTGGGAGGGACTGGGAGGGATCTATGGAGCACTGGGAGGGACTGGGAGGGAGATATGGGGCACTGGGATAGACTGGGAGGGGGATAGGGGGCACTGGGAGGGACTGGGATGGACTGGGAGGGGGATACGGGGGACTGGGAGGGACTGGGAGGGACTGGGGGGGAGATATGGGGGACTGGGAGGGACTGGGATGGACTGGGAGGGATCTATGGGGCACTGGGAGGGACTGGGAGGGACTGGGAGGGACTGGGAGACATCTATGGGGGACTGGGGGGGACTGGGATATACTGGGATAGACTGGGATGGGAGATATGGGGCACTGGGAGGGACTGGGGCAGATCTATGGGGCACAGGGAGGGAACTGGGATGGGGATGTGGGGAACTGGGAGGGACTGGGATGGACTGGGAGGGACTGGGAGGGATCTATGGGGCACTGGGATAGACTGGGAGGGGGATATGGGGCACTGGGAGAGACTGGGATAGACTGGGATGGGGATATGGGGGTACTGGGAGGGACTGGGAGGGGGATAGGGGGCACTGGGAGGGACTGGGATAGACTGGGATGGGGATATTAGGGTACTGGGAGGGACTGGGAGGGACTGAGACGGATCTATGGGGCACTGGGAGGGACTGAGATAGACTGGGAGGGGATATTGGGATAGACTGGGAGTTACTGGGATGGACTGGGAGGGACTGGGAGGGGGATAGGGGGCACTGGGAGGGACTGGGATGGACTGGGAGGGACTGGGATAGACTGGGTTAGACTGGGAGGGGATATTGGGGGATTAGGAGGGGCTGGGAAGGACTGGGATGGGGATATGGGGCACTGGGAGGGACTGGGATGGACTGGGAGGGACTGGGAGGGACTGGGAGGGACTGGGAGGGGAGATATGGGGCACTGGGAGGGACTGGGAGGGGGATAGGGGGGACTGGGAGGGACTGGGAGGGACTGGGAGGGATCTATGGAGCACTGGGAGGGACTGGGAGGGAGATATGGGGCACTGGGATAGACTGGGAGGGGGATAGGGGGGACTGGGAGGGACTGGGAGGGACTGGGAGGGATCTATGGAGCACTGGGAGGGACTGGGAGGGAGATATGGGGCACTGGGAGGGACTGGGAGGGAGATATGGGGCACTGGGATAGACTGGGAGGGGGATAGGGGGCACTGGGAGGGACTGGGAGGGACTGGGAGGGGGATACGGGGGACTGGGAGGGACTGGGAGGGGGATAGGGGGGACTGGGAGGGACTGGGAGGGGGATAGGGGGGACTGGGAGGGACTGGGATGGACTGGGAGGGGATATTGGGGCACTGGGAGTTACTGGGATGGGGATATGGGACACTGGGAGGGACTGGGAGGGACTGGGAGGCATCTGTGGGGCACTGGGAGGGACTGGGATGGACTGGGAGGGGGATATGGGGCACTGGGAGGGACTGGGAGGGACTGGGAGGGGGATAGGGGGGACTGGGAGTTACTGGGATGGACTGGGAGGGGATATTGGGATAGACTGGGAGTTACTGGGATGGACTGGGAGGGACTGGGAGGGGGATAGGGGGGTCTGGGAGGGACTGGGAGGGACTGGGGGGGAGATATGGGGGACTGGGAGGGACTGGGAGGGGGATAGGGGGGTCTGGGAGGGACTGGGAGGGACTGGGGGGGAGATATGGGGGACTGGGAGGGACTGGGAGGGGGATACGGGGCACTGGGAGGGACTGGAAGGGATTGGCGGGAACTGGGAGGGACTGGGATGGACTGGGATGGACTGGGAGGGGGATATGGGGCACTGGGAGGGACTGGGAGGGACTGGGATAGACTGGGATAGACTGGGAGGGGGATAGGGGGTACTGGGAGGGACTGGGATGGACTGGACGGGATCTATGGGGCACTGGGAAGGACTGGAAGAGATTTGGGGGGAACTGGGAGGGACTGGGGTGGACTGGGAGGGGCAGGGAGGGACTGGGAGGGGGGTATGGGGCACTGGGAGGGACTGGGAGGGATCTATTGGGCACTGGGATGGACTGGGAGGGAGATAGGGGGCACTGGGATAGACTGGGAGGGGGATATGGGGCACTGGGAGGGACTGGGATGGACTGGGAGGGGATATTGGGGCACTGGGAGTTTCTGGGATGGGGATATGGGGCACTGGGAGGGACTGGGATGGACTGGGATGGACTGGGAGGGGGATATGGGGCACTGGGATGGACTGGGAGAGACTGGGATGGGGATGTGGGTTACTGGGAGGGACTGGGAGGGATCTATGGGGCACTGGGAGGGACTGGGATGGACTGGGATGGGGATGTGGGTTACTGGGAGGGACTGGGAGGGATCTATGGGGCACTGGGAGGGACTGGGAGGGGGATATGGGGCACTGGGATAGACTGGGAGGGATCTATGGGGCACTGGGAGGGACTGGGAGGGATTGGCGGGAACTGGGAGGGACTGGGATGGACTGGGATGGACTGGGAGGGGGATATGGGGCACTGGGAGGGACTGGGATGGACTGGGATAGACTGGGATGGGGATATGGGGTACTGGGAGGGACTGGGAGGGATCTATGGGGCACTGGGGAGGACTGGGATATACTGGGATATACTGGGATAGACTGGGAGGGGATATTGGGGTACTGGGAGGGACTGGGAGGGACCGGTTCGTACTGGTCCTTACTGGTCCATAGTGATTGATACTGGTCTGTACTGGTCCTTATGGGTCCCTACTGGTCCCTACTGGTCCATACTGGTCTATATTGGTTCATACTGGTCCTTATGGGTCCCTTCTGGTCCATACTGGTCCGTACTGGTCCATAGTGATTGATACTGGTCTGTACTGGTCCTTGTGGGTCCCTTCTGGTCCATACTGGTCTATACTGATTCATACTGGTCCCTACTGGTCCATACTGGTCTCTATTGATTCATACATGTCCATACTGGTCCATACTGGTCCATACATGTCCATACTGGTCTATACTGGTCCATACTGGTCCCTAATGGTCCCTACTGGTCCTTACTGGTCTCTATTGATTCATACTGGTCCATACTGGTCCTTACTGGTCTCTATTGATTCATACATATCCGTACTGGTCTGTACTGGTCCGTACTGGTCCATACTGGTCCATACATGTCCATACTGTTCCCTAATGGTCTATTCTGGTCCGTACTGGTCCCTAATGGTCTATACTGGTCCATACTGGTCCATACTGGTCCTTACTGGTTTGTACTGGTGTTCCAGGTGGGGACGTGGGCAGCAGCTCGTCGCTGGGGAGCTTTACACGCGTGTTGGGCCGTGTTGGTTGCCGGGGCCGGAGCGTGTTTATTGAGGGCCGGATATTGGGGCTGCGTCAGGGTCAGCCAACCCATCCCACAGCGCGCGTGAACACGCCAACAACACGCCAAGGACACGCCAAGGGCACGGTAAGGACATGGGAAGGATATGGGTATGTCATGTTAAGGTCATGCTAAGGTCACGCTAAGGACATGTTAAGGACATGGTAAGGACATGGTAAGGATATGGTAATGTCATGTTAAGGTCATGCTAAGGACATGTTAAGGTCATGGTAAGGACATGGTAAGGATATGGTTATGTCATGTTAAGGTCATGCTAAGGTCACGCTAAGGACATGTTAAGGACATGTTAAGGACATGGTTATGTCATGTTAACGTCATGCTAAGGTCACGCTAAGGACATGTTAAGGTCATGGTAAGGACATGGTAAGGATATGGTAATGTCATGTTAAGGTCATGCTAAAGTCATGGTAAGGTCATGCTAAGACCATGGGAAGAACATGCTAAGGGCATTATAATGTCGTGCTAAGGACATATTAAGGTCATGGTAAGGTCATGTTAAGGATATGGTAATGTCATGCTAAGGACATGTTAAGGATATGGTTAGGTTATGTTAAGGTCATGTTAAGGACATGTTAAGGTCATGTTAAGGATATGGTTATGTCATGCTAAAGTTACACTAAGGTCATGTTAAGGACATGGTAAGGATATGGTTATGTCATGTTAAGGTCATGCTAAGGACATGTTAAGGTCATGGTAAGGACAGGGTAAGGTCATGGGAACATGTTAGGGCCATGCTTAGATCATGGAACATGCTAATGACACACTTAGATCATGTTTAGAACAGGCCTAGATCATGCTTAGAACACGCTAAGGGCCCGTATTGACTGTCTGCCATTCCTCAGGCCTCCGTGAGCTGTGGGAACACGCTAAGGACACGCCTGCATCATGGGACATGCTAAGAGCACGCTAAGGGCACACATATAACATGCTAAGGACATGCTATGGTCACATGACATTCTAAGGACACGCTATGGACACGCTATGGACACGCTTAGGTCACATGTATGACATGCTAAGGACTTGCTATGGTCATGTGACATACTAAGAACACACTAAGAACACACCTGCGTCATGGAACACGCTAAGGACACGCTTAGGTCATGGGATGGCACCATCCCATTGGACGACACGGCTTCAACATGCTACGGTCATGTGACACGCTAAGAACACGCTTAGGTCACATGTATAACATACTAAGGTCACGTAACATGCTAAGGACATGCTTAGGTCACATGTGTAACATGCTATTGACATGCTAAGGTCATGTGACATGCTAAGGACATGTTTAGATCACATGTATAACATGCTAAGGACATGCTAAGGTCACGTGACATGCTTAGAACACACTTAGGTCACATGTGTAACATGCTAATGACATGCTAAGGTCACGTGACATGCTAAGAACACGCTTAGGTCACACATATAACATGCTAAGACATGCTAAGGTCACATGACATGCTAAGTACACACTTAGATCACATATATAACATGCTAATGACACGCAATAGTCACGTGACATGCTAAGGACACGCTAAGGACACACTAAGATCATGTGACATACTAAGTACACGCTAAGGACACGCTTAGATCACATGACATGCTATGGACATGCTAAGTACACGCTAAGGTCATGTGACACACTAATGACACGCTAAGGTCATGTGACATACTAAGGACACACTTAGATCACATGACATGCTATGGACATGCTATGGACACAGCAATGGTCACGTGACAGCCCTCGTGACTTGGCGGCCATCTTGGATTCCAAGTCACGTGATGCAGCGGCCATCTTGGATCCGCAGGAGCGGCCATTTTGGCTTGATATCCGCCATCTTGGATTGTCCACACTGTCGTGGCAGCCATCTTGGATCAGCCCACGTGACTCGGTGGCCATCTTGGATTCCAAGTCATGTGATGCAGCGGCCATCTTGGATCCACAGGAGCGGCCATTTTGGCTCCATGGCCGCCATCTTGGATTCCCCACACCTTCATGGCAGCCATCTTGGATCTGCCCACATGACTCGGCGGCCATCTTGGATCAAGTCACGTGATGCAGCGGCCATCTTGGATCCACAGGAGCGGCCCTGTTGGCTCGATGGCCGCCATCTTGGCTTTATCCTCTGTCATGGCTGCCATGAGGAGTCGAGTCATGTGACAGGGCGGCCATCTTGGATCCATTCGACTGGCACAGCGGCCATCTTGGATCAAGTCACATGATATGGAAGCCATCTTGGATGCATTGCAGCGGCCATGATGGATCTCTGGCGGCCATCTTGGATCAATCTTAGATTGAGTCACATGACATGGTGGCCATTTTGGATCTACCCACGTGACACGGCGGCCATATTGGATCAACCCCCAGTGACCCAGTAGCAATCTTAAAGCCCTGGCGGCCATCTTGAACCACGTGACCCAGCGGCCATCTTGGATTAATACACGTGACCAAGCAGCCATCTTGGATTCCCACCACCATCTTGAACCCCTGTCGGCCATCTTGAATCCACACAACCATCAAGGCGGCCATCTTGGCAGGAGTCATGTGACTTGGCAGCCATCTTGGCTCCACCCCACCACCACGGCAGCCATCTTGAACCCGTGTCGGCCATCTTGGCTCCACCCACCACCACAGCGGCCATCTTGAACCCCTGGCGACCATCTTGGCTCAACCCACGTGACTCGGCAGCCATCTTGGCTCCACACCACCACCACGGCAGCCATCTTGGACCCCTGGCGACCATCTCGGCTCAACCCATGTGACTTGGCAGCCATCTTGGCTCCACCCGACCACCATGGCGGCCATCTTGAACCCCTGGCGTCCATCTTACCTCGACCCATGTGACTTGGCAGCCATCTTGGCTCCACCCTACAACCACGGCAGCAATCTTAATTAGCCCCAAGTGACTTGGCAGCCATCTTGGCTCCACCCCACCACCACAGCGGCCATCTTGGATCCCTGGCGACCATCTTGCCTTGACCTACGTGACTCGGCGGCCATCTTTGCTCCACCCCACTACCATGGCGGCCATCTTAATTAGCCCCATGTGACTCGGCAGCCATGTTGGATGCAGCTCACCACCACGGCAGCCATCTTGGACCCATGGCGACCATCTTGCCTTGACCCATGTGACTCAGCAGCCATCTTGGCTCCACCCCGCCACCACGGTGGCCATCTTGAATTCCTGGCGGCCATCTTGCCTGGGCACACGTTACTTGGCAGCCATCTTGGCTCCGCCCCACCACCACAGCGGCCATCTTGAACCCCTGGCGTCCATCTTACCTCGACCCATGTGACTCGGCAGCCATCTTGGCTCCACCCCACCACCACGGCAGCCATCTTGGACCCATGGCGATCATCTTGCCTTGACCCACGTGACTCGGCAGCCATCTTTGCTCCACCCCACACGGCGGCCATCTTGGACCCCTGGCGACCATCTCGGCTCAACCCATGTGACTTGGCAGCCATCTTGGCTCTGACCCACTACCACGGCGGCCATCTTGAATTCCTGGCGTCCATCTTGGCTCAACCTACATGACTTGGCAGCCATCTTGGCTCCACCCCACCACCACGGCAGCCATCTTGGATCCCTGGCGACCATCTTGGCTCAACCCACGTGACTCGGCAGCCATCTTGGCTCAACCCCACAACCACGGCGGCCGTCTTGGATCCCTGGCGACCATCTTACCTTGACCCACATGACTCGGCAGCCATCTTGGCTCCACCCCACTACCATGGAGGCCATCTTAATTAGCCCCACGTGACTCGGCAGCCATCTTGGCTCCACACCACCACCACAGCGTCCATCTTGGACCCCTGGCGACCATCTTGTCTTGACCCATGTGACTCGGCGGCCATCTTGGCTCCACCCCACCACCACGGCGGCCATCTTGAATTCCTGGCATCCATCTTGGCTCAACCTACATGACTTGGCAGCCATCTTGGCTCCACACCACCACCACAGCGGCCATCTTGGACCCCTGGCGACCATCTTGCCTCAACCCATGTGACTTGGCAGCCATCTTGGCTCCCCCCCACAATCACGGCAGCCATCTTGAAGCCCTGGCGGCCATCTTGCCTGGACCCATGTGACTCTGCAGCCATCTTGGCTCCACCCCACAACCACGGCGGCCATCTTGGTTGACCCCACGTGCCTTGGCGGCCATCTTGCCCTCCCCTACTTCCCCGCATGCCCCCCCTCCCCGCATGCCTTTAAGCCCCGCCCCCTGTACATAAGCCCCGCCCCCTCCCATAGATGTATGTATATAAATGCATTGGAGGCTGAAGCCCCGCCCCCAAACCGGAAGTGGGCGGAGCCTGTAAATAAACTCCTCCCCCTCCCTCAAAAAACAACATGGCCGACCCTCCATATATGGGCTATTGTATTTATAGGTATAAAAAGGGATCTATGGGGCGGGGGGGGGATATGGGGGTCTATGGGGTGACTTATGGGGCAGAATGGGGATCTATGGGGCAATATGGGGGTCTATGGGGTGACTTATGGGGCTGAATAGGGATCTATGGGGCAACATGGGGGTCTATGGGGTGACTTATGGGGCTGAGGGGGGATCTATGGGGCGATATGGGGGTCTATGGGGTGACTTATGGGGCATTATGGGGATCTATGGGGCAATATGGGGGTCTATGGGGTGACTTATGGGGCTGAATGGGGATCTATGGGGCAATATGGGGGGATATGGGGTGACTTATGGGGCTGAAAGGGGATCTATGGGGCTATATGGGGGTCTATGGGGTGACTTGTGGGGCTGAATGGGGATCTATGGGGCAATATGGCGGTCTATGGGGTGACTTATGGGGCTGTATTGGGATCTATGGGGCAATATGGGGGTCTATGGGGTGACTTATGGGGCTGTATTGGGATCTATGGGGCAATATGAGGGTCTATGGGGTGACTTATGGGGCTGAATGGGGATCTATGGGGCAATATGGCGGTCTATGGGATGACTTATGGGGCTGCATTGGGATCTATGGGGCAATATGGGGGTCTATGGGGTGACTTATGGGGCTGAATGGGGATCTATGGGGCAATATGGGGGTCTATGGGGTGACTTATGGGGCTGCATTGGGATCTATGGGGCAATATGGGGGTCTATGGGGTGACTTATGGGGCTGAATGGGGATCTATGGGGCAATATGGGGGGTCTATGGGGCGACTTATGGGGCTGAATGGGGATCTATGGGGCAATATGGGGCTCTATGGGGTGACTTATGGGGCTGAATGGGGATCTATGGGGCAATATGGGGGGATATGGGGTGACTTATGGGGCTGAATGGGGATCTATGGGGCAATATGGGGGTCTATGGGGTGACTTATGGGGCTGTATTGGGATCTATGGGGCAATATGGGGGTCTATGGGGTGCCTTATGGGGCTGAATGGGGATCTATGGGGCAATATGGGGGGATATGGGGTGACTTATGGGGCTGAATGACGATCTATGGGGCAATATGGGGGTCTATGGGGTGACTTATGGGGCTGAATGGGGATCTATGGGGCAATATGGGGGTCTACGGGGTGACTTATGGGGCTGAATGGGGATCTATGGGGCAATATGGGGGTCTATGGGGTGACTTATGGGGCTGTATTGGGATCTATGGGGCAATATGGGGGTCTATGGGGTGACTTATGGGGCTGTATTGGGATCTATGGGGCAATATGGGGTCTATGGGGTGACTTATGGGGCTGAATGGGGATCTATGGGGCAATATGGGGGTCTATGGGGTGACTTATGGGGCTGAATGGGGGATCTATGGGGCAATATGGGGGTCTATGGGGGTGACTTATGGGGCTGAATGGGGATCTATGGGGCAATATGGGGGTCTATGGGGTGACTTATGGGGCTGAATGGGGATCTATGGGGCAATATGGGGTCTATGGGGTGACTTATGGGGCTGAATGGGGGGGTCTATGGGGGTGACTTATGGGGCTGAATGGGGATCTATGGGGCAATATGGGCGGTCTATGGGGTGACTTATGGGGCTGCATTGGGATCTATGGGGCAATATGGGGGTCTATGGGGTGACTTATGGGGCTGAATGGGGATCTATGGGGCAATATGGGGCTCTATGTGGTGACTTATGGGGCTGAATGGGGATCTATGGGGTAATATGGGGGGTCTATGGGGTGACTTATGGGGCTGAATGGGGATCTATGGGGCAATATGGGGGTCTATGGGGTGACTTATGGGGCTGAATGGGGATCTATGGGGCTGAATGGGGGTCTATGGGGCGACTTATGGGGCTGTATTGGGATCTATGGGGCAATATGGGGGTCTATGGGGCGACTTATGGGGCTGTATTGGGATCTATGGGGGCAATATGGGGGTCTATGGGGTGACTTATGGGGCTGAAAGGGCAATATGGGGGTCTATGGGGTGACTTATGGGGCTGAGTGGGGATCTATGGGGCAATATGGGGGGTCTATGGGTGACTTATGGGGCTGAATGGGGATCTATGGGGCAATATGGGGGTCTATGGGGTGACTTATGGGGCAATATGGGGCTCTATGGGGCAATATGGGGGTCTATGGGTGACTTATGGGGCTGAATGGGGATCTATGTGGCAATATGGGGGTCTATGGGGTGACTTATGGGGCTGAATGGGGATCTATGGGGCTGGGGGGGATATGGGGTGACTTATGGGGCTGAATGGGGATCTATGGGGCAATATGGTGGTCTATGGGTTGACTTATGGGGCTGAATGGGGATCTATGGGGCAATATGGGGGTGTATGGGGTGACTTATGGGGCTGAATGGGGATCTATGGGGCAATATGGCGGTCTATGGGATGACTTATGGGGCTGCATTGGGATCTATGGGGCAATATGGGGGTCTATGGGGTGACTTATGGGGCTGAATGGGGATCTATGGGGCAATATGGGGGTCTATGGGGTGACTTATGGGGCTGCATTGGGATCTATGGGGCAATATGGGTGTCTATGGGGTGACTTATGGGGCTGAATGGGGATCTATGGGGCAATATGGGGGTCTATGGGCGACTTATGGGGCTGAATGGGGATCTATGGGGCAATATGGGGCTCTATGGGGTGACTTATGGGCTGAATGGGGATCTATGGGGCAATATGGGGGTCTATGGGGTGACTTATGGGGCTGAATGGGGATCTA
This sequence comes from Excalfactoria chinensis, assembly GCF_039878825.1. NCBI lineage: Eukaryota > Metazoa > Chordata > Aves > Galliformes > Phasianidae > Excalfactoria > Excalfactoria chinensis. Next base: position 70,099 of record NW_027315627.1, read on the forward strand.
TGGGGCAATATGGGGGTCTATGGGGTGACTTATGGGCTGTATTGGGATCTATGGGGCAATATGGGGGTCTATGGGGTGCCTTATGGGGCTGAATGGGGATCTATGGGGCAATATGGGGGGATATGGGGTGACTTATGGGGCTGAATGACGATCTATGGGGCAATATGGGGGTCTATGGGGTGACTTATGGGGCTGAATGGGGATCTATGGGGCAATATGGGGGTCTACGGGGTGACTTATGGGGCTGAATGGGGATCTATGGGGCAATATGGGGGTCTATGGGGTGACTTATGGGGCTGTATTGGGATCTATGGGGCAATATGGGGGTCTATGGGGTGACTTATGGGGCTGTATTGGGATCTATGGGGCAATATGGGGTCTATGGGGTGACTTATGGGGCTGAATGGGATCTATGGGGCAATATGGGGGTCTATGGGGTGACTTATGGGGCAGAATGGGGATCTATGGGGCAATATGGGGGTCTATGGGGTGACTTATGGGGCTGAATGGGGATCTATGGGGCAATATGGGGGTCTATGGGGTGACTTATGGGCTGAATGGGGATCTATGGGCAATATGGGGGTCTATGGGGTGACTTATGGGGCTGAATGGGGGTCTATGGGGTGACTTATGGGGCTGAATGGGGATCTATGGGGCAATATGGCGTTCTATGGGGTGACTTATGGGGCTGCATTGGGATCTATGGGGCAATATGGGGGCTATGGGTGACTTATGGGCTGAATGGGGATCTATGGGCGATATGGGGGTCTATGGGGCGACTTATGGGGCTGAATGGGGATCTATGGGGCAATATGGGGGTTCTATGGGGCGACTTGTGGGGCTGAATGGGGATCTATGGGGCAATATGGGGGGTCTATGGGTGAGTTATGGGGCTGTATTGGGATCTATGGGGCAATATGGGGGTCTATGGGGTGACTTATGGGGCTGAATGGGGATCTATGGGGCAATATGGGGGTCTATGGGGTGACTTATGGGGCTGCATTGGGATCTATGGGGCAATATGGGTGTCTATGGGGTTACTTATGGGGCTGAATGGGGATCTATGGGGTAATATGGGGGTCTATGGGGTGACTTATGGGCTGCATTGGGATCTATGGGGCAATATGGGGGTCTATGGGGTGAGTTATGGGGCTGTATTGGGATCTATGGGGCAATATGGGGTCTATGGGTGACTTATGGGGCTGAATGGGGATCTATGGGGCAATATGGGGGGTCTATGGGGTGACTTATGGGCTGAATGGGGATCTATGGGGCAATATGGGAGGTCTATGGGGTTACTTATGGGGCTGAATGGGGATCTATGGGGCAATATGGGGTGACTTATGGGGCTGAATGGGGATCTATGGGGCTGAATGGGGGTCTATGGGGTGACTTATGGGGCTGAATGGGGATCGATGGGGCAATATGGGGGTCTATGGGGTGACTTATGGGGCTGTATTGGGATCTATGGGGCAATATGGGGGTCTATGGGGTGACTTATGGGGCCGAATGGGGATCTATGGGGCAATATGGGGTCTATGGGGTGACTTATGGGGCTGAATGGGGATCTATGGGGCAATATGGGGATCTATGGGGTGACTTATGGGGCTGAATGGGGATCTATGGGGCAATATGGGGGTCTATGGGTGACTTATGGGGCTGAATGGGGATCTATGGGGCAATATGGGGGTCTATGTGGTGACTTATGGGGCTGCATTGGGATCTATGGGGCAATATGGGGGTCTATGGGGTGACTTATGGGGCTGTATTGGGATCTATGGGGCAATATGGGGGTCTATGGGGTTACTTATGGGGCTGAATGGGGATCTATGGGGCAATATGGGGGTCTATGGGGTGACCTTATGGGGCTGAATGGGGATCTATGGGGCAATATGGGGGGATATGGGGTGACTTATGGGGCTGTATTGGGATCTATGGGGCAATATGGGGGTCTATGGGGTGACTTATGGGGCTGAATGGGGATCTATGGGGCAATATGGGGGTCTATGGGGTGACTTATGGGGCTGTATTGGGATCTATGGTGCAATATGGGGGTCTATGGGGTAACTTATGGGGCTGTATTGGGATCTATGGGGCAATATGGGGGTCTATGGGGTTACTTATGGGCTGAATGGGGATCTATGGGGCAATATGGGGTGACTTATGGGGCTGAATGGGGATCTATGGGGCAATATGGGGGTCTATGGGGTGACTTATGGGGCTGAATGGGGATCTATGGGGCAATATGGGGGTCTATGGGGTGACTTATGGGGCTGTATTGGGATCTATGGGGCAATATGGGGGTCTATGGGGTGACTTATGGGGCTGAATGGGGATCTATGGGGCAATATGGGGGTCTATGGGGTGACTTATGGGGCTGAATGGGATCGATGGGGCAATATGGGGGTCTATGGGGTGACTTATGGGGCTGTATTGGGATCTATGGGGCAATATGGGGGTCTATGGGGTGACTTATGGGGCTGTATTGGGATCTATGGGGCAATATGGGGGTCTATGGGTGTGACTTATGGGGCTGAGGGGGGATCTATGGGGCGATATGGGGGTCTATGGGGTGACTTATGGGGCTGAGGGGGGATCTATGGGGCGATATGGGGGTCTATGGGGTGACTTATGGGCTGAATGGGGATCTATGGGGTTTTGGGTTTAATTAATGGGATTTTGGGTCCATTAATGGGGTTTTGGGTCAAATTAATGGGGTTTTGGGGTCATTAAAGGGGACATTAATGGGGTTTCCGTGTCAATTAATGGGATTTTGGGGTCAATTAATGGGGATTTTGGTTTAATTAATGGGATTTTGGGGTCAATTAATGGGATTTTGGGGGCATTAATGGGGTCATTAATGGGGTTTTGGGTCAACTTATGGGATTTTAGGGTTAATTAATGGGGTTTGGGATCAAGTTAATGGGATCATTAATGGGATTTTGGGGTCATTAATGGGATTTTGGAGTCAGTCAGTGGGGTTTGGGGGCCATTATGGAGTTTTGGGGTCATTAATGGGGTTTTCGGGTCATTAATGGGGTTATTTATGGATTTTGGGGTCAAGTTAATGGGGTTTTGGAGTCAATTAATGGGATTTGGGGTCATTAATGGGGTTTTTGGGGTGAATTAATGGGATTTTAGGGTTAAGTAATGAGATTTTGGGGTCAATTAATGGGGTTTGGGGTCATTAATGGGATTTTGGGGTTCATTAATGGGGTTTTGGGGTCAATTTATGGGATTTTGGGGTCATTAATGGGGCCATTAATGGGGTTTTGGGTTAATTAATGGGATTTTGGGTCAAATTAATGGGGTTTGGGGTCAATTAATGGGGTTTTTGGGTCCATTAATGGGATTTTAGGGTTAATTACTGGGGTATTGGGGTCATTAATGGGATTTTGGAATCAACTTAATGGGGTTTGGGGTCTATTTAATGGTGTTTGGGTTCAATTAATGGGGTTTGGGGTCATTAATGGGGTTTGGGGTCAATTAATGGGGTTTGGGGTCATTAATGGGGTTTGGGGTCAATTAATGGGGTTCGGGGTCAATTAATGGGGTTTGGGGTCAATTAATGGGGTTTGGGGTCATTAATGGGGTTTGGGGTCAATTAATGGGGTTTTTGGGGTCAATTAATGGGGTTTTGGGGTCAATTAATGGGGTTTGGGGTCATTAATGGGGTTTGGGGTCAATTAATGGGGTTTGGGGTCATTAATGGGTTTGGGGTCAATTAATGGGGTTTGGGGTCAACTTAATGGGATTTTGGGTCTTCTTGTTGGGTTTCTGGTCATCGTAATGGGATTTTGGGTCAAGTTAATGGGGTTTTTGGTCAACGCAATGGGTTTCTAGTCAACGCAATGGGATTTTGGGTCAAGTTAATGGGGATTTGGGTCTAGTTAATGGGATTTGTTGGGTTTCTAGTCAACGTAATGGGATTTTGGGTCAAGATATTGGGATTTTGGGTCAAGTTAATGGGATTTTGGGTCAAGTTAATGGGATTTTGGGTCAACACAATGGGTTTCTGGTCAACGTAATGGGATTTTGGGTCAAGAAATGGGATTTTGAGTCAACTTAATGGGATTTTGGGTCACATTATTGGGATTTTGGGTCACATTATTGGGATTTTGGGTCACATTATTGGGATTTTGAGTATCTAAATGGGATTTTGAGTCAACTTAATGGGATTTGGGGTCAAGATATTGGGATTTTGGGTCAAGTTAATGGGATTTCGGGTCAAGTTAATGGGATTTCTTGGGTTTCTAGTAAACGTATTGGAATTTTGGGTCAAGATATTGGGGTTTTGGGTCAAGTTAATGGGATTATGGGTCAACGCAATGGTTTTCTGGTCAACGTAATGGGATTTTGGGTCAAGAAATGGATTTTGAGTCAACTTAATGGGATTTTGGGTCAACTTAATGGATTTTGAGTATCGCAATGGGATTTTCAGTCACTTTATTGGGTTTTCAAGTATAAAACGGGATTTTGGGTCAACGTAATGGGATTTGGGGTCTCGTAAAGGGATTTCGGGCCCAATTAATGGGATTTTGGGCCATTTATGGGGCTTTGGTCTCGTCGATGGCCATATAGAGAGTAATGGGGCAGTGGTCGCTGCCCATGGCCGTGGATCGGATCTTGGAATCACACAGTAATGGGATTTTGGGTCAAGATAATGGGGTTTGTGGTCAAGTTAATGGGATTTGTTGGGTCTCTGGTCAACGCAATGGGATTCTGGGTCAAGTTAATGGGGTTTTGGGTCAACGCAATGGGTTTCTAGTCAACGCAATGGGATTTTGGGTCAAGATATTGGGATTTTGGGTCAAGTTAATGGGATCTGTTGGGTTTCTGGTCAATATAATGGGATTTTGGGTCTACTTATTGGGTTTTCGGTCAACGTAGAGGGATTTCGAGTATCGCAATGGGATTTTGGGTCAAGTTAATGGGATTTGGACCATTTTAATGGGATTTTCAGTCACTTTATTGGGATTTTGAGTATCTAAATGGATTTTGGGTCAACGCAATGGGATTTTGAGTCACTTATTGGGATTTTGGGTCACATTATTGGGATTTTGAGTATCTAAATGGGATTTTGAGTCAACTTAATGGGATTTTGGGTCAAGAAATGGGATTTTGAGTCAACTTAATGGATTTTGAGTCACTTTATTGGGATTTTGGGTCAAGTTAATGGGATTTGGGGTCAACACAATGGGATTTCGGGTATCGCAATGGGATTTTGAGTCACTTTATTGGGATTTCAAGTATAAAAACGGGATTTTGGGTCAACGTAACGGGATTTGGGTTCTCGTAATTGGGATTTCGGGCCCAATTAATGGGATTTTGGGCCCAATTATTAGGATTTTGGCTCGTCGATGGCCATATAGAGAGTAATGGGGCAGTGGTCGCTGCCCATGGCCGTGGATCGGATCTTGGAATCACACAAGGCCGCCCCCAATCTCTTGGAGAGCAGGAATAATCCAACCTCCAGCCCACGTTCCTCTCCCTGGCGCCCCCCATGTAGGGCCAGAAGGGGGGCAACGCTATGGGGTGCGTGTGGGGTCAACGCTATGGGGTTTGGGGTCAATTAATGGGGTTTGGGGTCATTAATGGGGTTTGGGGTCAATTAATGGGGTTTGTGGTCAATTAATGGGGTTTGGGGTCAATTAATGGGGTTTGGGGTCAATTAATGGGGTTTGGGGTCTAGTAATGGATTTTGGGTCAACATAATGGGATTTTGGGGTCACGTTAATGGGATTTTTTGGGTTTCTAGTCAACGCAATGGGATTTTGGGTCACGTTAATGGGATTTTGGGTCAACGCAATGGGTTTCTATTCAACGTAATGGGATTTTGGGTCAAGATATTGGGATTTTGAGTAAACACAGTGGGATTTTGGGTCAAGTTAATGGGGTTTGGGTCTTCTTGTTGGGTTTATGGTCATCGTAATGGGATTTTGTGTCAAGATATTGGGATTTTGGGTCAAGTTAATAGGATTTTGGGTCAACGCAATGGGTTTCTAGTCAACGTAATGGGATTTTGAGTCAAGTTAATGGGATTTTGGGTCAAGATATTGGGATTTTGGGTCAACGCAACGGGTTTCTAGTCAACTCAATGGGATTTTGGGTCAACATAGTGGGATTTTTGGTCACGATAATGGATTTTGGGTCAAGATATTGGGATTTTGGGTCACGTTAATGGGGTTTTGGGTCACCTTATGGGGTTTGGGGTCAATTAATGGGGTTTTGGGGTCAATGCTATGGGGTTTGGGGTCAATTAATGGGGTTTGGGGTCTATTAATGGGGTTTGGGGTCATTAATGGGGTTTGGGGTCAATTAATGGGGTTTGGGGTCAATTAATGGGTTTGGGGTCATTAATGGGGTTTGGGGTCTATTTAATGGGGTTTGGGGTCATTAATGGGGTTTGGGGTCAATTAATGGGGTTTGGGGTCAATTAATGGGGTTTGGGGTCCAGTAATGGGATTTTGGGTCAACTTAATGGGATTTTGGGTCAACGCAATGGATTTCTAGTCAACACAATGGGTTTCTAGTCAACGCAATGGGATTTTGGGTCAAGTTAATGGGGTTTTGGGTCTAGTTAATGGGATTTGTTGGGTTTCTGGTCAACGTAATGGGATTTTGGGTCAAGTTAATGGGGATTTGGGTCTAGTTAATGGGATTTGTTGGGTTTCTGGTCAACGTAATGGGATTTTGGGTCAAGATATTGGGATTTTGGGTCAAGTTAATGGGATTTTGGGTCAACGCAATGGGTTTCTAGTCAACATAATTGGGGTTTTGGGTCAAGATATTGGGGTTTTGGGTCTTCTCATTGGTTTTCTGGTCAATGTAATGGGATGTTGAGTCACTTGGAGTCACCCCCATGTAGGTCCAGAAGGTGTAGGCATAGGGCACAGTAGGGTAAAGCTCCCTATAGGAATCAATGAAGCCGGCTTGGAGGATGGCCCCGAATCCGTCTCTTTCTTCTTGGGGTTTGGGTCAAGTTCATGGGGATTTGGGTCTAGCTAATGGATTTGTTGGGTTTCTAGTCAACGCAATGGGATTTTGGGTCAAGTTAATGGGGTTTTGGGTCTAGTTAATGGGATTTGATGGGTTTCTGGTCAATATAATGGGATTTTGGGTCAAGTTCATGGGGATTTGGGTCTAGTTAATGGGATTTGTTGGGTTTCTGGTCAACGCAATGGGATTTTGTGTCAAGATATTGGGATTTTGGGTCAAGTTAATGGGATTTTGGGTCAACGCAATGGGATTTCAAGTATCGCAATGGGACTTTAGGTCAACGTAATGGGATTTTGAGTCAACTTAATGGGACTTTGGGTCTAGCTAATGGATTTGTTGGGTTTCTGGTCAACGCAATGGGATTTTGGGTCAAGATATTGGGATTTTGGGTCAAGTTAATGGGGTTTTGTGTCAACGCAATGGATCTCAAGTCAGCGTAATGGGATTTTAGGTCAAGTTAATGGGATTTTGGGTCTAGTTAATGGGATTTGTTGGGTTTCTGGTCAACGCAATGGGATTTTGGGTCAAGATATTGGGATTTTGGGTCAAGTTAATGGGGTTTTGTGTCAACGTAATGGATCTCAAGTCAACGTAATGGGATTTTGGGTCAACTTAATGGGGTTTTGGGTCAATATAATGGGATTTTGGGTCAATGCAATGGGTTTCTAGTCAACGCAATAAGATTTTGGGTCAAGATATTGGGATTTTGGGTCAACGCAATAGGGTTTTGAGTCAACTTAATGGGATTTTGGGTCAACGTAATGGGATTTTGGGTCAACGCAATGGTTTTCTGGTCAACGTAATGGGATTTTGGGTCAAGAAATGGGATTTTGAGTCAACTTAATGGGATTTTGGTCAAGTTAATGGGATTTCAGGTCAACGCAATGGGATTTCAAGTATCGCAATGGGATTTTGAGTAACTTTATTAGTATTTCAAGTATAAAAACGGGATTTTGGGTCAACGTAACGGGATTTCGGGTCACATAATGGGATTTCGGGCCCAATTAATGGGATTTCAGCCCAATTAATGGGATTTCGGTCCTATTTATGGGGCTTTGGTCTCGTCGATGGCCATATAGAGAGTAATGGGGCAGTGGTCGCTGCCCATGGCCGTGGATCGGATCTTGGAATCACACAGTAATGGGATTTTGGGTCAAGATATTGGGATTTTGGGTCAAGTTAATGGGATTTTGTGTCAACGTAATGGATCTCAAGTCATCGTAATGGGATATTGGGTCAAGTTAATGGGGTTTTGGGTCAAGTTAATGGGATTTTGGGTCAACGCAATGGGTTTCTAGTCAACGCAATAAGATTTTGGGTCAAGATATTGGATTTTGGTCAACGCAATAGGGTTTTGAGTCAACTTAATGGGATTTTGGGTCAACGTAATGGGATTTTTGGGTCAACACAATGGGTTTCTGGTCAACGCAATGGATTTTGGGTCAAGATATTGGGATTTTGAGTCAAGTTAATGGGATTTTGGGTCAAGTTAACGGGATTTCGGGTCAACGCAATGGGATTTCAAGTATCGCAATGGGATTTTCAGTCACTTTATTGGGTTTTCAAGTATAAAAACGGGATTTTGGGTCAACTTATTGGGATTTCGAGTATCGCAATGGGATTTGGGGTCAATGTAATGGGATTTGGGCCCGATTTATGGGGCTTTGGTCTCGTCGATGGCCATATAGAGAGTAATGGGGCAGTGGTCGCTGCCCATGGCCGTGGATCGGATCTTGGAATCACACAAGGCCGCCCCCAATCTCTTGGAGAGCAGGAAATAATCCAACCTCCAGCCCACGTTCCTCTCCCTGGCGCCCCCCATGTAGGGCCAGAAGGGGGGCAACGCTATGGGGTGCGTGTGGGGTCAACGCTATGGGGTTTGGGGTCAATTAATGGGGTTTGGGGTCAATTAATGGGGTTTGGGGTCAATTAATGGGGTTTGGGGTCATTAATGGGGTTTGGGGTTCAGTTAATGGGGTTTGGGGTCTAGTTAATGGGATTTTGAGTATTGCAATGGGATTTGGGGTCAACGTTAATGGGATTTTGGGTCAAGTAATGGGATTTTGGTCAAGTAATGGGATTTTGGGTCACTCTATTGGGATTTTGAGTCAACTTAATGGGATTTTGAGTCAACTTAATAGGATTTTGGGTCCAGATATTGGGATTTTGAGTATCGCAATGGATTTTGAGTCACTTTATTGGGATTTTGGGTCAAGTATTGGGATTTTGGGTCAACGCAATGGGATTTCGAGTATTGCAATGGGACTTTTGGTCAACGTAATGGATTTTGAGTCAACTTAATGGGATTTTGGGTCAAGTTAGTGGGATTTGTTGGGTTTCTGGTCATTGCAATGGGATTTTGGGTCAAGATAATTGGGTTTTGGGTCAAGATATTGGGATTTTGGGTCAACGCAATGTTGTTTTGGGTCACGTTCGTGGGGTTTTGGGTCACGTTAATGGGGTTTTGGTTCTTCTCATTGGGTTTCTGGTCAATGTAATGGATGTTGAGTCACTTGGAGTCACCCCCATGTAGGTCCAGAAGGTGTAGGCATAGGGCACAGTAGGGTAAAGCTCCCTATAGGAATCAATGAAGCCGGCTTGGAGGATGGCCCCGAATCCGTCTCTTTCTTCTTGGGGTTTGGGTCAAGTTCATGGGATTTTGGGTCTAGTTAATGGGATTTGTTGGTTTCTGGTCAATATAATGGGATTTTGAGTCAACTTTATTGGGATTTTGGGTCAGGTTAATGGGATTTGTTGGGTTTCTGGTCAACTTAATGGGATTTTGAGTCAAGATATTGGGGTCTTGGGTCAAGTTAATGGGGTTTTGGGTCCAGATATTGGGATTTTGAGTATCGCAATGGATTTTGAGTCAACGTAATGGGATTTTGGGTCAAGTAATGGGATTTTGGGTCAACGTAATGGGTTTTTGGGTCTTCTCGTTGGGTTTCTGGTCAACGTAATGGGAATTTGTGTCATTTTATTGGGTTTTTGGGTCAAGATATTGGGATTTCGGGTCAAGATATTGGGATTTTGAGTATCGCAATGGGATTTTGAGTCAACTTAATGGGATTTTGGTCAAGACATTGGGATTTTGAGTATCGCAATGGGATTTTGAGTCACTTTATTGGGATTTTGGGTCAAGTAATGGGATTTTGGGTCAACGCAATGGGATTTTGAGTATCGCAATGGGACTTTTGGTCAACGTAATGGGATTTTGAGTCAACTTAATGGGATTTTGGTTCAACGTAATGGGATTTTGGGTCAACGCAATGGGTTTCTGGTCAACGTAATGGGATTTTGGGTCAAGAAATGGGATTTTGAGTCAACTTAATGGGATTTTGGGTCAAGTTAACGGGATTTTGGGTCAACACAATGGGATTTTGGGCAACTTCTTGGGATTTTGAGTGAACTTTATTGGGATTTCAAGTATCAAAATGGGATTTTGGGGTCACGTAGCGGGATTTCGAGTATCTCAATGGATTTTGGGCCCAATTATTAGGATTTTGGCTCGTCGATGGCCATATAGAGAGTAATGGGGCAGTGGTCGCTGCCCATGGCCGTGGATCGGATCTTGGAATCACACAGTAATGGGATTTTGGGTCAAGATAATGGGGTTTGTGGTCAAGTTAATGGGATTTGTTGGGTTTCTGGTCAACACAATGGGATTCTGGGTCAAGTTAATGGGGTTTTGGGTCAACGCAATGGGTTTCTAGTCAACGTAATGGGGTTTTGGGTCATATTATTGGGATTTTGGGTCAACTCAATGGGGTTTTGGGTCAATATATTGGGGTTTTGGGTCTTCTTGTTGGGTTTCTGGTCTACATAATGGGATTTTGAGTCTACGTAATGGGATTTTGGGTCAAGATATTGGATTTTGGGTCAACTTAATGGGATTTTGAGTCAACTTAATGGGATTTTGGGTCAACTCAATGGGATTTTGAGTATCGCAATGGGATTTTCAGTCACTTTATTGGGTTTTCAAGTATAAAAACGGATTTTGGGTCAATTTAATGGGATTTCAAGTATCGCAATGGGATTTTGAGTCAATTTAATGGGATTTTGGGCCGATTTATGGGGCTTTGGTCTCGTCGATGGCCATATAGAGAGTAATGGGGCAGTGGTCGCTGCCCATGGCCGTGGATCGGATCTTGGAATCACACAAGGCCGCCCCCAATCTCTTGGAGAGCAGGAAATAATCCAACCTCCAGCCCACGTTCCTCTCCCTGGCGCCCCCCATGTAGGTCCAGAAGGTGTAGGCATAGGGCACAGTAGGGTAAAGCTCCCTATAGGAATCAATGAAGCCGGCTTTTAGGATGGCCCCGAATCCGTCTCTTTCTTCTTGGGTAAAACCTGCCGTTTTTCGGTTACTTTTGGGGTTTTTTAGGTCAATTTCTTGATGGGCCACGTTCAGATCCCCGCATAAGATTAAAGGTTTGTGGGTATCTAACCCTATTAAATAAGCTTTAAAGGCTTCGTCCCAACGTTGGCGATAGGGGAGACGGGTCAGACCCCGACCCGAATTAGGGACGTAGGCGCAGACGATGTAGAAGGATGGATATTCAGCTGTCAGGACCCGGCCCTCGGCGTCGTGCTCTTCTATGCCTGGAAATAAGGGGAAATTGGGTCAAAATGGGTTAAAAAAGGGGGATTTTGGGGTTAAAATGGGGTATTTTGGGGTCTATGGGGGATATAAGGGGATATGGGGGGATATAAGGGGGATATGGGGGAGATATGGGGGTTACATGGGATATGGTTAGGGTTAGTTGTCGTGCTCTTCTATGCCTATAAAATAAGGGGATTTTGGGTCAAAAAAGGCGGATTTTGGGTCATTTTGGGGTCATTAGGTGTCTATGGGGGATATAGGGGGATATAGGGGGGATATGGGGGGATATAGGGGGGATATGGGGGATATTTGGCTGTCAGCACCCGGCCCTCGGCGTCGTGCTCTTCTATGCCTGGAAATAAAGGGGATTTTGGGTCAAAAAAGGGGGATTTTGGGTCATTTTGGAGGGTCAAAAAAGGGGGATTTTGGGTCATTTTGGGGTCATTTTGGGGTCTATGGGAAGATATGGGGGGTTATAGCGTGATATGGGGGGATATAGGAGGGATATAGGGGGGATATAGGGGGGATATGGGGGGACCCGGCCCTCGGCGTCGTGTTCTTCTATGCCTGGAAATAAAGGGGATTTTGGGTTAAAAAAGGGGGATTTTGGGTCATTTTGGGGTCATTAGGTGTCTATGGGAGGATATAGGGGGATATAGGGGGGATATGGGGGGGATTTGGGGTGAAAAAGGGGGATTTTGGGGGGGATATGGGGGATACTCGGCTGTCAGCACCCGGCCCTCGGCGTCGTGCTCTTCTATGCTATAAAATAAGGGGATTTTGGTTAAAAAAGGGCGATTTTGGGTCATTTTAGGGTCATTTTGGGGTCATTAGGTGTCTATGGGGGGGTATGGGGGGTTATAGGGTGGATATAGGGTGGATATGGGGGGATTTAGGGGGGATATAGGGGGATAATCGGCTGTCAGCACCCGGCCCTCGGCGTCGTGCTCTTCTATGCCTGGAAAATAAAGGGATTTTGGGTTAAAAAAGGGCGATTTTGGGGTCATTAGGTGTCTATGGGATGATATAGGGGGATATGGGGTTATATGGGGGATATAGGGGGGATATGGGGGATATTCAACTGTGCGGACCCGGACTTCCCCGTCGTGCCTGGAAATAAAGGGTATTTTGGGGTTAAAATGGGGGATTTTGGGTTGAAAAGGGGGATTTTGGGTAATTAGGTGTCTATGGGGAGATATAGGGGGATATGGGGGGATATGGGGGGATATAGGGGGGGATATAGGGGGGATATGAGGGGATATGGGGGGACCCGGCCCTCGGCATCGTGTTCTTCTATGCCTGGAAATAAAGGGGATTTTGGGTCAAAAAAGGGGGATTTTGGGTCATTTTGGGGTCATTTGGTGTCTATGGGAAGATATGGGGGGGATATAGGGTGATATGGGGTTATATGGGGGGATATAGGGGGGATATGGGGGATATTGAGCTGTCAGGACCCGGTCTTTGGTGTCGTGCTCTTCTATACCTGGAAATAAAGGGGATTTTGGGTTAAAAAAGGGGGATTTTGGGGTATTTTGGGGTCTATGGGGGGATATAAGGGGTTATGGGGGGATATGGGGGGATATAGGGGGGATATGGGGGGATATAGGGGGGATATAGGGGTTATATGGGGGGATATAGGGGGGATATTTGGCTGTCAGGACCCGGCCCTCGGCGTCGTGCTCTTCTATGCCTGGAAATAAAGGGGATTTTGGGTCAAAAAAGGGCGATTTTGGGGTATTTTGGGGGTCTATGGGGGGATATAAGAGGTTATAGGGGGATATGGGGGGGATATAAGGGGTTATAGGGTGGATATAGGGGGAATATGGGGGATTTGGGGGGACCCAGCCTTCTGCATCGTGTTCTTCTATGGCTGGAAATAAAGGGGATTTTGGGTTAAAAAAGGGGGATTTTGGGTCATTTTGGGGTCATTAGGTGTCTATGGGAGGATATAGGGGGATATAGGGGGATATGGGGTGATATAGGGGGATATAGGGGGATATGGGGGAGATATAGGGGGAATATGAGGGGATATGGGGGGACCCGGCCTTCTGCATCGTGTTCTTCTATGCCTGGAAATAAAGGGGATTTTGGGTTAAAAAAGGGCGATTTTGGGGTCATTAGGTGTCTATGGGAGTATATGTGGGGATATGGGGGGATATGGGGGGATAAAGGGGAGATATAGCGGGGATATGAGGGGATATAGGGGGGATATTCAGCTGTCAGGACCCGGCCCTCGGCGTCGTGCTCTTCTATGCCTAGAAAATAAGGGATTTTGGGTCAAAAAAGGGCGATTTTGGGGTTAAAATGGGGGATTTGGGGGTATTTTGAGGTCTATGGGGGGATATAGGGTGATATGGGGGGATATAAGGGGATATTGGGGGATATGGGGGATATGGGGGGGACCCGGACTTCTGCGTCGTGCTCTTCTATGGCTGGAAATAAAGGGGATTTTGGGTCAAAAAAGGGGGATTTTGGGGTATTTTGGGATGATATAGGGGGATATAGTGGGGATATGTGGGGATATAGGGTGGATATGGGGTTATATGGGGTGGATATGGGGGGATATTGGGGGGATATGGGGGGACCCGGCCTTCCACGTCGTGCTCTTCTATGCCTGGAAATAAAGGGGATTTTGGGTTAAAAAAGGGCGATTTTGGGTCATTTTGGGGTCATTAGGTGTCTATGGGAAGATATGGGGGGATATAGGGGGATATAGGGGGGATATAGGGGGATATGGGGGGGATATGGGGGGATATAGGGGGATATAGGGGGATATAGGGGGATATGGGGGGGATATGGGGGATATTTGGCTGTCAGGACCCGGCCTTTGGTGTTGTGCTCTTCTATGCCTGGAAATAAAGGGGATTTTGGGTCAAAAAAGGCGGATTTTGGGGTCATTTTGGGGTCATTAGGTGTCTATGGGAGGATATAGGGGGATATAGGGGGATATGGGGTTATATGGGGGGTGTTATAGGGGATATAGGGGGATATTCGGCTGTCAGGACCCGGCCCTCGGTGTCGTGTTCTTCTATGCCTGGAAATAAAGGGGATTTTGGGTTAAAAAAGGGCGATTTTGGGTCATTTTGGGGTATTTTAAGGTCTATGGGAGACTATGGGGGGATATAGGGTGATATGGGGTTATATGGGGGGGTGTTATAGGGGATATAGGGGGATACTCGGCTGTCAGCACCCGGCCCTTGGCGTCGTGCTCTTCTATACCTGGAAATAAGGGGATTTTGGGTTAAAAAAGGGGGATTTTGGGGTCTATGGGATGATATAGGGGGATATAGGGGGGATATGGGGGGATATAGGGTGGATATGGGGTTATATGGGGGGATATAGGGAGGATATAGGGGGGATATGGGGATATTCGGCTGTCAGCACCGGCATTCGGCGTCGTGCTCTTCTATGCCTGGAAATAAAGGGGATTTTGGGTCAAAAAAGGGGATTTTGGGGTTAAAATGGGGTATTTTGGGGGTATTTTGGGGTCTATGGGGGGGATATAAGGGGTTATAGGGTGGATATGGGGGGATATAGGGGAGATATAGGGGGGATATGGGGGGACCCGGCCCTCGGCGTCGTGTTCTTCTATGCCTGGAAATAAAGGGGATTTTGGGGTTAAAAAGGGGGATTTTGGGGCTAAAAAGAGCCATTTTGGGGTCAGAAAGGCCATTTTGGGGCTAAAAATGACCATTTTGGGGTCAACTTGGGGGTTTTTGGGGCCAAAAAAGCCCATTTTGGGGTCAGAAAATCCCATTTTGGGGCTAAAAAGGCCCATTTTGGAGTCAAATTGGGGGTTTTGGGGGCCAAAAAGACCAATTTTGGGGTCAGAAAGGGGGATTTTGGGGTCAGAAAGGCCCATTTTGGGGCCAATTAGGGGGTTTTTGGGGCCAAAAAGGCCAATTTTGGGGTCAGAAAATCCCATTTTGGGGCTAAAAAGGCCCATTTTGGGGCCAACTTGGGGGTTTCTGGGGCCAGAAAGGCCCATTTTGGGGTCAGAAAAGCCCATTTTGGGGGTAAAAAGAGCATTTTGGGGTCAGAAAAGCCCATTTTGGGGTTAAAAAGGCCCCATTTTGGGTCCCAAAATGACCATTTTGGGGCCAAATTGGGGGTTTTTGGGGCCTAAAATGACCATTTTGGGGTCAACTTGGGGGTTTTTGGGGCAAAAAAGCCCATTTTGGGGTCAGAAAGGGGGATTTTAGGGTCAGAAAGGGCCATTTTGGGGCAAAAATGACCATTTTGGGGTCATATTAGGGGTTTTTGGGGTCAAAAAGGCCCATTTTGGGGCTAAAAAGGCCAATTTTGGGGTCAGAAAGGCCCATTTTGGGGCCAAAAACAACCATTTTGGGTCTATATTAGAGGTTTTTGGGGCCAAATAGGCCAATTTTGGGGTCAAATTGGGGGTTTTGGGGGCCATAAAAGCCCATTTTGGGGCCAAAAATGACCATTTTGGGTCCAAAAGGACCATTTTGGGGTCAATAGGGTGTTTTTGGGGCCAAATAGTCCAATTTTGGGGTCAGAAAGGCCCATTTTGGGGCTAAAAAGACCCAATTTAGGACAAAAAAGAGCCATTTTTGGTCCAAAATCTTCCATTTTGGGTCCAAAAATGACCATTTTGGGGCCAAAAAGGCCCATTTTGGGGGCTAAAAAGGCCCATTTTAGGACAAAAAAGAACCATTTTTGGTCCAAAATCTTCCATTTTGGGTCCAAAAAATGACCATTTGGGGGCCAAAAAGGCCCATTTTGGGGGCTAAAAAGCCATTTTGGGGCTAAAAAGACCCATTTTTGGTTAAAAAACAGCCATTTTTGGTACCATACCTATCCCATACGTGACCCGGATGGGCTCCGTCCTGCTGAGCAGCCCACCATTTTGGGGTCAGAAAAGGCCATTTTGGGTCTAAAAAGGGTCATTTTGGGGTCAAATTGGGGGTTTTTGGGGCCAAAAAGACCAATTTTGGGGTCAGAAAGAGCCATTTTGGGGGTCAGAAAGGCCCATTTTTGGGGCCAATTAGGGGGTTTTTTGGGGCCAAAAAGGCCAATTTTGGGTCCCAAAAGGTCCATTTTAGGGTCAGAAAAGCCCATTTTGGGTCCCAAAAGGTCCATTTTGGGGTCAGAAAATCCCATTTTGGGGTTAAAAAGGCCCATTTTGGGTCCCAAAATGACCATTTTGGGGGCCAAATTGGGGGTTTTTGGGGCAAAAATGACCATTTTGGGGCATATTAGGGGTTTTTGGGGCCAAAAAGGCCAATTTTAGTGCTAAAAAGTCCCATTTTTGGTTAAAAAACAGCCATTTTTGGTACCATACCTATCCCATACGTGACCCGGATGGGCTCCGTCCTGCTGAGCAGCCCCACCATTTTGGGGTCAGAAAGGGGGATTTTGGGGCCAAAAAAAGCCCATTTTGGGGTCAGAAAAGGGGATTTTAGGGTCAGATAAGCCCATTTTGGGGCCAAATATGACCATTTTGGGGTCATATTAGGGGTTTTTGGGGCCAAAAAAGCTCATTTTGGGGTCAGAAAAGCCCATTTGGGGGCCATAAATGACCATTTTGGGGTCAGAAAGGGGGATTTTAGGGTCAGAAGGGCCCATTTTGGGTTGAAAAAGAGCCATTTTGGGGTCAAATTGGAGGTTTTTGGGGCCAAAAAGGGCCATTTTAGGGTCAGAAAGCGGGATTTTGGGGTCAGAAAGGCCCATTTTGGGGCTAAAAAGAGCCATTTTGGGGCCAAAAATGACCATTTTGGGGCCAAATTGGGGGTTTTTGGGGCCTAAAATGATCATTTTGGGGGTCAACTTGGGGGTTTTTGGGGCCAAATAGGCCAATTTTGGGGTCAAATTGGGGGTTTTTTGGGGCCAAAAAAGCCCATTTTGGGGTCAGAAAGGCCCATTTTGTGGCTAAAAAGAGCCATTTTGGGGCCAAAAAAGACCATTTTAGGGCCAATTAGGGGGTTTTTGGGGCCAAAAAGGCCAATTTTGGGGCCAACTTGGGAGTTTTTTGGGGTCAGAAAGGCCAATTTTGGGGTCAGAAAGGCCGATTTTGGGGTCAGAAAGGCCCATTTTGGTACCATACCTATCCCATATGTGACCCGGATGGGCTCCGTCCTGCTGAGCAGCCCCACCATTTTGGGGTCAGAAAAAGGGGATTTTGGGGCCAAAAAAGCCCATTTTGGGGTCAGAAAAGGGGATTTTAGGGTCAGATAAGCCCATTTTGGGGCCAAATATGACCATATTGGGGTCATATTAGGGGTTTTTGGGGCCAAAAAAGCTCATTTTGGGGTCAGAAAAGCCCATTTGGGGGCCATAAATGACCATTTTGGGGTCAGAAAGGGGGATTTTAGGGTCAGAAAGGCCCATTTTGGGGCTAAAAAGAGCCATTTTGGGGTCAAATTGGGGGTTTTTGGGGCCAAAAAGTGCCATTTTGGGGTCAGAAAGGGGGATTTTGGGGTCAGAAAGGCCCATTTTGGGGCCAAAAAGGTCAATTTTGGGGTCAGAAAGGCCCATTTTGGGGGTAAAAAGTCCCATTTTGGGGCCAATTAGGGGGTTTTGGGGGCCAAAAAGGTCAATTTTGGGGTCAGAAAGGCCCATTTTAGGGTCAGAAAGGCCCATTTTGGGGTCAAAAAGAGCCATTTTGGGGTCAGAAAGGCCGAATTTGGGTCCCAAAAGGCCCATTTTGGTGCCATATTGGGGGGTTTTGGGGCCAAAAAGTGCCATTTTGGGGTCAGAAAGGCCCATTTTGGGGGTAAAAAGAGCCATTTTGGGGTCAGAAAAGCCCATTTTGGGGTTAAAAAGGCCCATTTTGGGTCCCACAGGGCCCATTTTGGGGCCAAATTGGGGGTTTTTGGGGCCAAAAATGACCATTTTGGGGCCAAATTAGGGGGTTTTGGGGCCAAAAAGGCCAATTTTGGGGCTAAAAACGCCCATTTTGGGGTCAGAAAAGGCCATTTTGGGTCTAAAAAGGGTCATTTTGGGGTCAAATTGGGGGTTTTTGGGGCCAAAAAGACCAATTTTGGGGTCAGAAAGAGCCATTTTGGGGTCAGAAAGGGCCCATTTTGGGGCCAATTAGGGGGTTTTGGGGCCCAAAAAGGCCAATTTTGGGTACCAAAAGGTCCATTTTTGGGGTCAGAAAATCCCATTTTGGGGTTAAAAAGGCCCATTTTGGGTCCCAAAAATGACCATTTTGGGGCCAAATTGGGGGGTTTTTGGGGCCAAAAATGACCATTTTGGGCCAACTTGGGGGTTTTCGGGGCCAAAAAGGCCAATTTTAGTGCTAAAAAGTCCCATTTTTGGTCAAAAACAGCCATTTTTGGTGCCATACCTATCCCATACGTGACCCGGATGGGCTCCGTCCTGCTGAGCAGCCCCACCATTTTTGGGGTCAGAAAAGGCCATTTTGGGGCCAAAAAATGCCCATTTTGGGGTCAGAAAGGGGGATTTGGGGGTCAGAAAGGCCCATTTTGGGGGTAAAAAGAGCCATTTTGGGGTCAAAAATGACCATTTTGGGGCCAAATTGGGGGTTTTTGGGGGCCAAAAAGCCCATTTTGGGGTCAGAAAGGCCCATTTTGGGTCAAAAATGACCATTTTGGGGCCAACCTGGGGGTTTCTGGGGCCAACCTGGGGGTTTTTGGGGTCAGAAAGGCCCATTTTGGGGCTAAAAAGAACCATTTTGGGGCCAAAAAGGCCCATTTTGGGGTCAGAAAAGCCCATTTTGGGGCTAAAAAGAGCCATTCTGGGGCCATAAAAGCCCATTTTGGTGTCAGAAAGGCCCATTTTGGGGCCAATTAGGGGGTTTTTGGGGCCAAAAAGGCCAATTTTGGGTCCCAAAAGGTCCATTTTGGGGTCAGAAAAGCCCATTTTGGGGTTAAAAAGGCCAATTTTGGGGTCAGAAAATCCCATTTTGGGGGTAAAAAGAGCCATTTTGGGGTCAGAAAAGCCCATTTTGGGGTTAAAAAGGACCATTTTGGGTCCCAAAATGACCATTTTGGGGCCAAATTGGGGGTTTTTGGGGGCCTAAAATGACCATTTTGGGGCCATATTAGGGGTTTTTGGGGCCAAAAAGTGCCATTTTGGGGTCAGAAAGGGGGATTTTGGGGTCAGAAAAGCCCATTTTGGGGTCAGAAAAGCCCATTTTGGGGCCAACTCGGGGGTTTTTGGGGCCAAAAAGGCCAATTTTGGGGCCAACTTGGGGGTTTTTGGGGTCAGAAAGGGCCGATTTTGGGGTCAGAAAGGCCCATTTTGGTACCATACCTATCCCATACGTGACCCGGATGGGCTCCGTCCTGCTGAGCAGCCCCACCATTTTGGGGTCAGAAAGAGGGATTTTGGGTCCAAAAATGACCATTTTGGGGTCAACTTGGGGGTTTTTGGGGCCAAAAATGCCCATTTTGGGCTCAGAAAGGCCCATTTTAGGGTCAGAAAGGCCCATTTTGGGGTCAGAAAGAGGGATTTTAGGGTCAGAAAAGCCCATTTTGGGTTGAAAAAGAGCCATTTTGGGGTCAAATTGGAGGTTTTTTGGGGCCAAAAAAGCCCATTTTGGGGCCAAAAAGGCCAATTTTGGGGGCTAAAAATGCCCATTTTGGGGCCAAAAACAACCATTTTGGGTCTATATTAGAGGTTTTTGGGGCCAAATAGGCCAATTTTGGGGTCAAATTGGGGGTTTTTGGGGCCAAAAAAGCCCATTTTGGGGTCAGAAAGGCCCATTTTGGGGCTAAAAAGACCCATTTTAGGACAAAAAAGAGCCATTTTTGGTCCAAAATCTTCCATTTTGGGTCCAAAAATGACCATTTTGGGGTCAAATTGGGGGGTTTTTGGGGGCCAAAAAGGGCCATTTTGGGGTCAGAAAGGCCCATTTTGGGGCTAAAAATGTCCATTTTGAGGCCAAAAAAGACCATTTTAGTGCCAATTAGGGGGTTTTTGGGGCCAAAAAGGCCAATTTTGGGGCCAACTTGGGGGTTTTTTGGGGTCAGAAAGGCCCATTTTGGGGTCAGAAAGGCCCATTTTGGTGCCATACCTATCCCATACGTGACCCGGATGGGCTCCGTCCTGCTGAGCAGCCCCACTCCGCTGTAGCCCGATTTCCCCACTGCCGACCCCCAGAACTTATGGGGCAGGAGGGGCAGCTCCGACAGCTCCGACGGCACCGAATCCGACCCACATTTCGTCTCCTGGAGGCAAAGAACGTCCGGGGCCTCCGACTGCAGCCACTAGAGGGAGACACGACATATAGGGACGCTGGCCCTTTAAGAAGCTCGGCCTTAGAAGGAGCCTGGCCCTTTAAGAGAATGGGCCTTATAAGGAGACTGGCCCTTTAAGAGACTGGCCCTTTAAGAGATTGGTTCTATAAGGACACTGTCCCTTTAAGAAGCCCAGCCTTATAAGGACGCTGGCCCTATAAGGAGACTGGCCCTTTAAGAGGCAGAGCCTTATAAGGACACTGGCCCTTTAAGAGACTGGCCCTTTAAGGACCTGGTCCTATAAGGACTATGGCCCTTTAAGAGACTGGTCCTATAAGGATGCTGGCCCTTTAAGGACCTGGTCCTATAAGGAGACTGGTCCTTTAAGAAGCCCAGCCTTATAAGGACAACTGGTCCTTTAAGAAGCCCAGCCTTATAAGGACACTGGCCCTTTAAGAAACTGGCTCTTTAAGAAGCTCGGCCTTATAAGGACACTGGCCCTTTAAGAGAATGGCCCTATAAGGAGACTGGCCCTTTAAGAAGACTGACACTGTAAGGACGCTGGCCCTTTAAGGACCTGGTCCTATAAGGACACTGACCCTTTAAGAAGCCCAGCCTTAGAAGGACACTGGCCCTTTAAGAGACTGGCCCTTTAAGAAGCTCGGCCTTAGAAGGAGCCTGGCCCTTTAAGAGAATGGGCCTATAAGGAGACTGGCACTTTAAGAGACTGGCCCTTTAAGAGATTGGTTCTATAAGGATGCTGGCCCTTTAAGAGAATGGCCCTATAAGGACACTGGCCCTTTAAGAGACCTGAACCTATAAGGAGACTGGCCCTTTAAGAAGCCCAGCCTTATAAGGACACTGGCCCTTTAAGAGACTGGCCTTATAAGGAGACTGGCCCTTTAAGAGACTGGGCCCTATAAGGACACTGGCCCTTTAAGAGAATGGGCCTATAAGGAGACTGGCCCATAGACCCCATATAACCCCATAGAGACCCATAGAGACCCACAGAGACCCCATAGGGACACATAGAGACCCATAGTGACCCATAGAGCCCCATAGAGACACATAGAGACCCATAGAGACCCATAGAGACCATAGACCCATAGACCCATATACCACATAGAGACCCCATAGAGACCCCATAGAGACCCATAGAGACCCCATAGGGACACATAGAGACCCCATAGAGACCCATAGAGACCCATAGAGACACATAGACCCCATATAACCCCATAGAGGAACCGCATAACCCCATAGGGACCCCATATACACCCATAGAGACCCCATAGAGACCCATAGACCCCATATAACCCGCATAGAGACCCATAGCGACCCATAGAGACCCATAGAGACCCATAGAGACTCATAAAGACCCCATAGAGACTCATAGAGACTCATAGAGACCCACAGAGACCCACAGAGACCCCATAGAGACCCATAGACCCCATATAACCCCATAGAGACCCCATAGGGACACATAGAGACCCATAGCGACCCATAGAGCCCCATAGAGACCCATAGCGACCCATAGAGACCCCATAGAGACCCATAGAGACCCATAGAGACCCCATAGAAACCCATAGAGACCCCATATCCAACTCATAGAGACCCCATAGAGACCCCATGGACCCCATATCTACCCCCATAACCCCATAGAGACCCCATAGGGACACACAGAGACCCATAGACCCCATATAACCCTATAGACCCCATAGACTCCATATAACCCCATAGAGACGCCATAGAGACCCATAGAGACCGCATAACCCCATAGGGACCCCATATACACCCATAGAGACCCCATAGAGCCCAATAGAGTCCCATATAACCCCATAGAGACCCCACAGACCCCATAGAGACCCATAGAGACCCATAGGGACCCCCATAGAGACCCATAGACCCCATATAACCCCATAGAGACCCATAGGGACCCCATATAACCCCATAGAGACCCTATAGACCCCATATAGACCCCATAGAGACTCCATAGAGAAGCATAGACCCCATATAACCCCATAGAGACCCCATATCCCCCATAGAGACCCCATAACCCCATACCCACCCCATAGAGACCCCATAGAGACCCATAGACCCCATATAACCCCATATAACCCTATAGAGCTCCATAGAGACCCCATAGAGACCCATATAACCCCATAGAGACCCTATAGACCCCATAGACCCCACAGACCCCATAACGTACCTGCACGCCCCCTTTCCGTACCCAGGCCCTGACTCCATCCACGTTCCACGACGTCACCTTCCAGTTGTAGGGCCGCCCGTATCCACCCCATAACCCCATAGAGACCCATAGAGACCCCCATAGACCCCATATAACCCCATAGAGACCCATATAACCCCATAGAGACCCCATAGAGACCCCACAGAGCTCCCATAGAGACCCACAAATTCCATATAACCCCATAGAGACCCATAGAGACCCATAGAGACCCCATAGAGACGCATAGAGACACATAGAGACCCATAGTGACTCATAGGGACTAATAGAGACCCATAGCCCCATAGAGACCCCATATCCCCCATAGAGACCCCATAGAGACCCATAGACCCCATAGAGACCCCATAGAGACCTATAGAGACCCCATAACCCCATATCCACCCCATAGCCTCATAGGGACCCCATAGAGACTCCATAGACCCCACATAAACCCATATCCACCCCATAGACCCATAGAGACCCATAGAGACCCATAGAGACCCATAGTGACCCATAGAGACACTGTATCCACCCCATATCCCCCATAGAGACCCATAGGGACACATAGAGACCCATAGAGACACATAGAGACCCCATAGAGACCCATAGATCCCATATAACCCCATAGAGACCCCATAGAGACCCATAGAGACCCATAGGGACACATAGAGACACATAGAGACCCCATAGAGACTCATAGAGACCCCATAGAGACCCATAGAGACCCATAGAGACCCCATAGGGGACCCCATAGAGACCCATAGAGACCCCATAGAGACCCATAGAGACCCCATAGGGACACATAGAGACCCATAGTGACCCATAGAGCCCCATAGAGACCCATAGAGACTCATAGAGACCCCATAGAGACCCATAGAGACACACAGAGACCCACAGAGACCCCATAGAGACCCATAGACCCTGTATAACCCCATAGAGACCCCATAGAGCCTCATAGACCCCATATAACCCCATAAAGACCCATAGAGACCCATAGAGATCCCATATCTACCCCATAGACCCCATATAACCCCATAGAGACCCCATAGAGACCCATAGAGACCCCATATCCACCCCATAGCCCCATAGACACCCATATAACCCCATATCCACTCCATAGACCCATAGAGCCCCATAGAGCCCCATAGAGCCCCATAGAGACCCCATAGAGACCCATAGACCCCATATAACTCCATAGAGACCCCATATACACCCACAGAGACACCATAGAGACCCCATATCCCCCATAGAGACCCATAGACCCCATATAACCCTATAAAGACCCTATAGACCCCATATAACCCCATAGAGACTCCATAGAGAAGCATAGACCCCATATAACTCCATAGTGACCCCATAACCCCATAGAGACCCATAGATGCCATATAACCCCATAGAGACCCCATAGAGACCCATAGAGACCCCATATAACCCCATATCCACTCCATAGAGCCATAGAGCCCCATAGAGCCCCATAGAGACCCCATAGAGACCCATAGACCCCATATAACCCCATATAACCCTATAGAGCTCCATAGAGACCCCATAGAGACCCATATAACCCCATAGAGACCCATAGAGCCCCATAGACCCCATATAACCCCATAGCCCCATAGAGACCCCATATAACCCCATATCCACTCCATAGAGCCCCATAGAGCCCCATAGAGACACATAGAGACCCCATAGACCCCATATAACCCCATAGAGACCCATAGACCCCATATAACCCCATAGAGACCCATAGACCCCCATAGACCCCACAGACCCCATAACGTACCTGCACGCCCCCTTTCCGTACCCAGGCCCTGACCCCATCCACGTTCCACGACGTCACCTTCCAGTTGTAGGGCCGCCCGTATCCACCCCATAACCCCATAGAGACCCATAGAGACCCATAGAGATCCCATAGAGACGCATAGAGACACACAGGGACCCATAGAGACACATAGAGACACACAGGACCCATAGAGACCCATAGACCCCATAGAGACCCATAGAGACCCATAGACCCCATATAACCCCATAGTGACCCCATAGAGACCCATAGACCGCATATAACCCCATAGAGACCCCATAGAGACCCATAGAGACCCCATAGAGCCGCATAGAGCCCCATAGACCCCATATAACCCCATAAAGACCGATAGAGACCCATAGAGACCCCATAGAGACCCCATAACCCCATAGAGCCCCATAGAGTCCCACAGAGACCCCATAGAGACCCCATAGAGACCCATAGACCCCATATAACCCCATAGAGCCACATAGAGACCCAAAGAAACCCCATAGAGACCCATAGACCCCATATAACCCCATAGAGACCCATAGAGACCCATAGACCCCATATAACCCCATAGAGACCCCATATCCCCCATAGAGACCCCATAACCCCATACCCACCCCATAGAGACCCCATAGAGACCCATAGACCCCATATAACCCCATATAACCCTATAGAGCTCCATAGAGACCCCATAGAGTCCCATATAACCCTATAGACCCCACATCCCCCATAGACCCCATATAACCCCATAGAGACCCTATAGACCCCATAGACCCCATAACGTACCTGCACGCCCCCTTTCCGTACCCAGGCCCTGACCCCATCCACGTTCCACGACGTCACCTTCCAGTTGTAGGGCCGCCCGTATCCACCCCATAACCCCATAGAGACCCATAGAGACCCATAGAGACCCATAGGGACCCATAGAGACCCATAGACCCCATATAACCCCATAGAGACCCATAGGGACCCATAGGGACCCACAGAGACCCACAGAGACCCCATAGAGACCCATAGGGACCCCATATCTACCCCATAGACCCCATATAACCCCATAGAGACCCCATAGAGACCCATGGAGACCCCATATCCACCCCATAGACCCCATAGAGACCTATAGAGTCCCATATCCACCCCATAGAGACTCCATAACCCCACAGAGACCCCATAGACCCCATAGACCCCATATCCACCCCATAGAGACCCCATAGAGACCCATAGAGATCCATAGACTCCATATAACCCCATAGAGACCCATAGAGCCCAAGAGAGACCCCATAGAGCTCAATAGAGTCCCATAGAGCTCCCATAGAGACCCATAGACCCCATATAACCCCATATAACCCTATAGACCCCATAACCCCATATAATCCCATAACCCCATATAACCCTATAGACCCCATAGACCCCATATAACCCCATAGACCCCATATAACCCCATATAACCCCACAGACCCCATAACCCCATATAATCCCATAACCCCATATAACCCTATAGACCCCATAGACCCCATATAACCCTATAGACCCCATATAACCCTATAGACCCCATATAACCCCATAGACCCCATATAACCCCATATAACCCCACAGACCCCATAACGTACCTGCACGCCCCCTTTCCGTACCCAGGCCCTGACCCCATCCACGTTCCACGACGTCACCTTCCAGTTGTAGGGCCGCCCGTATCCACCCCATAACCCCATAGAGACCCATAGAGACCCATAGGGACCCATATAACCCCATAGAGACCCATAGAGCCCAATAGAGCTCCCATAAAGACCCATAGATTCCATATAACCCCATAGAGACCCCATAGAGACCCATAGAAACCCATAGAGACGCATAGAGACCCATAGACCCCATATAACCCCATAGTGACCCCATAGAGACCCATAGAGACCCCATAGAGCTGCATAGAGCCCCATAGACCCCATATAACCCCATAAAGACCCATAGAGACCCATAGAGACCCCATAGAGCCCCCATAGCCCCATAGAGCCCCATAGAGTCCCATAGAGACCCCATAGAGACCCATAGACCCCATATACACCCACAGAGACCCCATAGAGACCCCATAGAGACCCATAGGGACACATAGAGACCCATAGAGACTCATAGGGACTAATAGAGACCCATAGAGACCCATAGACCCCATATAACCCCATAGAGACCCCATAGAGACCCCATAGACCCCATATAACCCCATAGAGACCCCATAGAGACCCATAGAGACCCCATATCTACCCCATAGGGACACATAGAGACCCATAGAGAACCCATAGAGCCCCATAGAGACCCCATATCTACCCCATAGACCCCATATAACCCCATAGAGACCCATAGAGACCCCATATCTACCCCATAAAGACCCATAGAGACCCCATAGAGACCCATAGACCCCATAGAGACCCCATATCCACCCCATAACCCCATAGAGACCCCATAGAGACCCCATAGAGACCCATAGACCCCATATAACCCCATAGACCCCATAGAGACCTCATAGACTCCATATAACCCCATAGAGACCCCATAGACACTCATAGAGACCCATAGAGACCCATAGACCCCATATCCACCCCATAGAGCCCCATAGAGACACATAGAGACCCATAGACTCCATATAACCCCATATAACCCCATAGAGACCCATAGACCCCATATAACCCCATAGAGACCCATAGAGACCCCATAGGGACACATAGAGACCCATAGCGACCCATAGAGACCCATAGAGACCCATAGAGACCCACAGAGACCCCATAGAGACCCATAGACCCCATATAACCCCATAGAGACCCATAGAGACCCCATAGAGACCCATAGAGACCCCATATCTACCCATAACCCCATAGAGCCCCATAGAGTCCCATAGAAACCCCATAGAGACCCCATAACCCCATAGAGACCCATAGAGCCCAATAGAGACCCCATAGAGCCCAACAGAGTCCCATAGAGACCCCATAGAGACCCATAGACCCCATATAACCCCATATCCCCATAGAGACCCATAGACCCCATATAACCCTATAGACCCCATATAACCCTATAGACCCCATAACCCTATATAACTCTATAGACCCCATAACCCCATATAACCCCATATAACCCTATAGACCCCATAGACCCCATATAACCCTATAGACCCCATAACCCTATATAACTCTATAGACCCCATAACCCCATATAGCCCCATATAACCCTATAGACCCCATATAACCCCATAGAGACCCCATAGACCCCATAGACCCCACAGACCCCATAACGTACCTGCACGCCCCCTTTCCGTACCCAGGCCCTGACCCCATCCACGTTCCACGACGTCACCTCCAGTTGTAGGGCCGCCCGTCGGCCGTCTGCTCCCTCAATGGCGGATCCTCATATAGGGCCGCCCCACACGACGAGCGCTTCGACTCCACTCCGTCTGCCATACAGACCCCATAAAGACCCCATAGAGTCCCATAGAGACCCCATAGAGCACATAGAGACCCCATAGAGCACATAGACACCATAGATCCATAGACCCCATAGAAACCCCATAGATCACATACAGATCCCACAGACCTCATAGATCCCATAAAGACCCCATAGAGACCCCATAGAGACCATAGAGCCCATAGAGACCCCATAGACCCCATAAATCCCATAGAGACCCCATAGATCCCATAGAGACCCATAGAAACCCCATAGATCCCATACAGACCCCATAGATCCCATAGAGACCCATAGAAACCCCATAGAAATCCCATAGATCCCATACAGAACCCACAGATCCCCATAGAGACCCATAGACCCCATACAGACCCCATAGATCTCACAGAGACCCCATAGAGACCCCATAGAGACCCCACAGATCCCATAGATCCCATAGAGACCCCATAGATCCCATACAGACCCCACAGATCCCATAGAAACCCCGTAGACCCCATAGAGACCCCATAGAGCCCATAGAGACACCATAGAGCACATAGAAACCCCATAGAGCCCCATAGATCCCATAGAGCACATAGAAACCCCATAGACCACATAGAGACACATAGATCCCATACAGACCCCAAAGACCCCATACAGACCCCATAGATCCCATAAAGACCCAATAGGCCCCATAGAGACCCATAGAAACCCCATAGGTCCCATAGAAACCCCATAGAGCCCATATAGACCCCATAGAGACCCCATAGAGCACATAGGAACCCCATAGAGCCCCATAGATTCCATAGAAACCCCATAGAGCCCATAGAGACCCCATAGAAACCCCATAGAGCCCATAGAGACCACATAGAAACCCCATAGAGCACATAGAGACCCCATAGAGACACCATAGGAACCCATAAAGACCCCATAGAGCCCATAGAAACCACATAGAGCCCATAGAGACCCCATAGGTTCCATAGAAACCCCATAGAGACCCCATAGAGCCCCATAGAGCCCCATAGAACCCCATAGATCACATAGAGACCCCATAGATCCCATACAGACCCCATAGAACCCCATATTGCCCCATAGAGCCCCATAGAGACCCCACAGAGCCCCATAGTATCCAATAGAGACCCCATAGAGCCCCATAGAGACCAATGGACACCCCACAGATGCCCACAGAGCCCCATAGATCCCCATAGGGCCCCACAGAGACCCCTTAGAGCCCCATAGAGCCCCATAGAACCCCATAGGGCCCCATAGATCCCCATAGAGACCCCTTAGAGCCCCATAGAGCCCTATAGAGCCCCATAGAGACCCCATAGAGCCCCATAGAGCCCCTATAGAACCCCATACAGCCCCATAGAGCCCCACAGAGACCCCATAGACACACATAGAGCCACATAGCATCCAATAGAGACCCCATAGATCCCCATAGAGACCCCATAGAGCCCCATAGAGACCCATAGAACCCCATAGAGACCATAGAGACCCCATAGATCCCCATAGAGACCCCATAGAGCCCCATAGAGACCCATAGAGACCCCATAGAGCCCCATAAAGCCCAATAGACACCCCATAGAGCCCCATAGCATCCAATAGAGACCCCATAGAGCCCCATAGAGACCAATGGACACCCCATAGAGACCAATGGACACCCCATAGATCCCCATAGGGCCCCATAGAACCCCATAAAGCCCCATAGAGACTCCACAGACACCCCATAGAGCCCCATAGAGACCTCATAGAGCCCCATAGACCCCCATAGCACCCCATAGAACCCCATAGAGCCCCCATAGAGCCCCATAGACACCCCATAGGTCCCCATAGAGACCATAGAGCCCCCATAGTGCCCCATAGCAAACAATAGACACCCCATAGGTCCCCATAGAGCCCCATAGAACCCCATAGAGACCTATAGAGACCCATATCGCCCCATAGATCCCCATAGACACCCCATAGAGCCCCATAGCGCCCCATAGATCCCCATAGGGCCCCATAGAGCCCCATGGAGACCCCTTAGAGCCCCATAGTGCCCCATAGAGCCCCATAGAGACCCCTTAGAGCCCCATAGAGACCCCATATTGCCCCATAGAGACCCCATAGAGCCCCATAGGGCCCCACAGAGACCCCATAGAGCCCCATAGAGACCCCATAGACCCCCATAAAGCCCAATAGACACCCCATAGCGCCCCATAGCATCCAATAGAGACCCCATAGAGCCCCATAGAGACCAATGGACTCCCCATAGATCCCCATAGAGCCCGATAGATCTCCATAGAGTCCCATAGGGCCCCATAGAGACCCCATAGAGCCCCATAGTGACCCCATAGTGCCCCATAGCAAACAATAGAGACCCCATAGAGCCCCATAGAGCCCCGTAGAGCCTCATAGAGCCCCATAGAGCCCCATAGATCCCATAGAGCCCCATAGAGCCCCATAGAAACCCATAGATCCCCACAGAGCCCCATAGAACCCCATAGAGCCCCATAGAGCCCCATAGAGACCCCATAGAGCCTCATAGAGCCCCATAGAGCCTCATAGAGACCCCATAGCTTCCCATAGAGCCCCATAGAGCCCCATAGCGCCCCATAGAGCCCATAGATCACCATAGAACCCCATAGAGCGCCATAGAGACCCCATAGAGCCTCATAGAGACCCCATAGATCCCCATAGAGACCCCATAGCATCCAATAGAGACCCCATAAAGCCCATAGAGCCCCATAGAGCCCCATAGGGACCCATAGATCCCCATAAAGCCCCCATAGAGCCCCATAGAACCTCATAGATCCCCATATGTCCCCATAATGCCCCGCGGTCCCGTTACCGTCGCCGCCATCTTGCTCCTTCTTGCCCCGTTTCGGCATCGCCGCCTCCTCCCCAACGTGTGTCCGAGCGCCGGAAACGCCTTCGAGGAACGGAAGTGACGTAAGGAGCCGAGAAGCGGATGTGACGTCACCAGAACATGGCGGAATCCGAAAGGCGGAAGTGGGGGTGAGAACTACAACATGGCGGCGGGGAGAGGGCGGAAGCGGAAGTGATGTCACGGGTTTATGCCGGGAGCGGAAGTGACCGCGGCGAGCACCGGAAGTTGTACCAAAGAACGCGTTGATTGGTCGAGGGATGAATGAAGCGAAGCGCGCCGGAAGTGGAGCTGCGGCAGGGCGGAAGTGGAGCTATGGCAGGGCGGAAGTGGCGCTGAGATAGAGCGGAAGTGACGTAGACCCAGTAGACCGGAAGCGGCCCGTATAGAAACCGGAAGTCACCCCTAAAGCGATCGCAGCTGATTGGTTCGAAAACCGGAAGAGGAATAGAGGGGCTAAAAGCGGAAGTCCCTCCCCCGGAACCGGAAATGGGGCCTTAAAGACGAGCAGCTCTTTGGCTTCCAACCCGGATAAGGGCTGGATGGAGTAAAACCGGAAGTACCTCAAGGCAGGGCGGAAGTGGAGCTACGGCAGGGCGGAAGTGGCGCTGAGATAGAGCGGAAGTGACGTAGACCCCAGTAGACCGGAAGCGGCTCGTATAGAAACGGAAGTCACCCCTAAAGCGAACGCAGCTGATTGGTTCGCAAACCGGATGAGGAATAGAGGGGCTAAAAGCGGAAGTCCCTCCCCCGGAACCGGAAATGGGGCTGTAAAGCGACTAAAGGACCGCTGGAGCCCTGGATAAGGGCTGGGAAGGAGTAAAACCGGAAGTACCTCAAAACCGGAAGTACCTCAAAACCGGAAGTCCCTCCCCCTGACCGGAAGCGGAAACGACGCCATTAAGAAGCCGTCCGCCATGTTGACCGTGTTGGGCCTGGAGGGCTCCGCTAATAAAGTGGGAGCCGGGATCGTTCGGGATGGGGAAGTGCTCAGCAACCGAAGGGCCACCTTCATCGCACCGCCGGGACACGGTAAGCACCGGAAATGACTCGATACTTCGCTTCCGGTTGATCGAGAGCCTCCCCCCACTCCTACTCTCGTCCTTCTTCTTCCGGTTCCGGTTGATGGACCGCCTCCCCCGCTTCCGGTTTATTGACACCACCAGTTTATTGACACCACCCCCCCCTTCTTCTTCCGGTTCTGGTTGATGGACTGCCGCCCCCTTTCTTTTCTACTTTCGCTTCCGGTTGATCGAGAGGCTCCCCCCCCACTCCTCCTCTCGTCCTTCTTCTTCTGGTTCCGGTTGATGAACTGCCTCCCCCGCTTCCGGTTTATTGACCCCCCCCCAATTTCTTCTTCCGGTTCCGGTTGATGGACTGCCTCCCCCGCTTCCGGTTTATTGACCCCCCCCCCCCCCAACCTCACCTTCTTCTTCCGGTTCCGGTTGATGGACCGACTCCTCGCTTCCGGTTTATTGAACACCCCA
>NW_027315628.1:0-96879 GCF_039878825.1 Excalfactoria chinensis
TCCTTTGGAGATGAAAGCCAGAAATTTGGGGAGAAAAAGCTATATGCAGGCATTAAAAAGCATTATTTTGGAAAGATAATATTTTTGCCAAGATAAAGAATGATACTTAAGAGAGACCTTCTGATTTCTGGGATAAGTATCCATATTCGTGTGAAAATTTTCAAACTTTTGATGGAAATTGATATTTCGGGTGGAGATGTCTCTATTCTGTAGAGGAAAACAGGTATTCTGGATACAAAGTGCCATATTCTGCTAGAAAGCATCATTTTGTAGAGAAAACGTCTTCTTTCAGGGATGAAGACCAGCATTTTGGGGAATAAAATGCTGATTTGTGGGATGAAAAGCATTATTTTGGAAAGAAAATTCCATTTATTGCAATGATAAGGAGTGATAACCTTCTTATTTCTGGGATAAGTATTGTTATTCTGGTGAAAAATGGTCTAAATTTTGTCAGAAATTGATATTTCGGGTGGAAATGCCCTACTTTTGTACAGGCAAACAGGCATGGTGGAATTAATGCGTCATATTCTCCCAGAAAGCATCGGTTTTGTAGAGGAAGTTATCTTCTATTGTGGTTTAAAAACCAGAATTTTGGGGAGAAAATGCTATTTTTAGGATGAAAAGCATTATTTTGGAAGAAAATTCCATTTATTCCAAGGATAAGGAGTGATACTTAGGAGAGAACTTCTTATTTCTGGGATAAGTATTGCTATTCTGGTGAAAAATTGCCTAAATGTTGTCAGAAACTGATATTTTGGGTGGAAATCTCCTTGTTTTGTAGAGGAAAGCAGGTATTCTGGAAGCAATGCTTGATAACTGAGCTAGAAAGCTTCATTTTGTAGAGAAAATGTCATCTTTTGGGGATAAAAACCAGCACTTTGGGGAGGAAATGATGTTTTAAGGTTGAGAAGCATTATTTTGGAAAGAAAATCCTACTTTTGCGAAGATAAAGAGTGATACTTAAGAAAGAACTTCTGATTTCTGGAGTAACTATTGATAGTCTTGTGAAAATTCTCCAATTTTGACAGAGACTGATATTTAGCGTGGAAATGTCCTTAATTGTAAAGGAAAAGAAGTATTCTGGCAACAGTGTGTCATATCATACTAAAAAGCAGAATTCTGTAGATAGAATGACCTCTTATAGGGATGAAAATCAGTATTTGGAGAAAAAATGCTATATTTAGGGAGGAATGGCATCATTTTGGAAAGAAAGCTATATTGATTGCAAGGATAAGGAGAGATACTTCAGAGAGAACTTCTTATTTCTGGCATAGGTATCGATAGTAGTGTGAAAATTTTCTAAATGTTGACAGAAATGGATATTTCGAGTGGAAATGTCCTTATTTTGTAGAGGAAAGCAGGAATTCTGGAAACAATGTGGCCTACTCCGATGGAAAGCATCATTTTCTAGAGAAAATGTCTTCTTTCAGGGAATGAAAACCATCATTTTTGGGAATAAAATGCTATTGTTAGGGTGAAAAGCATTATTTTGGAAAGAAAATCATACTTTTGCCAAGATAAAGAGTGATACTTAAGACAGACCTTGTAATTTGTGGGGAAGTTTTGATATTTCTGTGAAACTATTCTAAATGTTGACAGAAATGGAAATTTCGGGTGGGAATGTCCTGGTTTAGTAGAGGAAAACAGGAATTCTGGAAACAATGGGTCATATGATGCTAGAAAGCATCATTTTGTAGAGAAAATGTCTTCCTTTGGAGATGAAAGCCAGAAATTTGGGGAGAAAAAGCTATATGCAGGCATTAAAAAGCATTATTTTGGAAAGATAATATTTTTGCCAAGATAAAGAATGATACTTAAGAGAGAACTTCTGATTTCTGGGATAAGTATCCATATTCGTGTGAAAATTTTCAAACTTTTGACGGAAATTGATATTTCGGGTGGAGATGTCTCTATTCTGTAGAGGAAAACAGGTATTCTGGATACAAAGTGCCATATTCTGCTAGAAAGCATCATTTTGTAGAGAAAACGTCTTCTTTCATGGATGAAGACCAGCATTTTGGGGAATAAAATGCTGATTTGTGGGATGAAAAGCATTATTTTGGAAAGAAAATTCCATTTATTGCAATGATAAGGAGTGATAACCTTCTTATTTCTGGGATCAGTATTGTTATTCTGGTGAAAAATGGTCTAAATTTTGTCAGAAATTGATATTTCGGGTGGAAATGCCCTACTTTTGTACAGGCAAACAGGCATGGTGGAATTAATGCGTCATATTCTCCCAGAAAGCATCGTTTTGTAGAGGAAGTTATCTTCTATTGTGG
The DNA here is from genome assembly GCF_039878825.1 of Excalfactoria chinensis. NCBI lineage: Eukaryota > Metazoa > Chordata > Aves > Galliformes > Phasianidae > Excalfactoria > Excalfactoria chinensis. The sequence goes on from NW_027315628.1 coordinate 2,283, forward strand.
TTAAAAACCAGAATTTTGGGGAGAAAATGCTATTTTTAGGGATGAAAAGCATTATTTTGGAAAGAAAATTCCATTTATTGCAAGGATAAGGAGTGATACTTAGGAGAGAACTTCTTATTTCTGGGATAAGTATTGTTATTCTGGTGAAAAATTGCCTAAATGTAGACAGAAATTGATATTTCGGGTGGAAATCTCCTTGTTTTGTAGAGGAAAGCAGGTATTCTGGAAGCAATGCTTGATAACTGAGCTAGAAAGCTTCATTTTGTAGAGAAAATGTCATCTTTTGGGATAAAAACCAGCACTTTGGGGAGGAAATGATGATTTAAGGTTGAGAAGCATTATTTTGGAAAGAAAATCCTACTTTTGCGAAGATAAAGAGTGATACTTAAGAAAGAACTTCTGATTTCTGGGGTCACTATTGACAGTCTTGTGAAAATTTTCCAAATTTTGACAGAGACTGATATTTAGGGTGGAAATGTCCTTAATTTGTAAAGGAAAAGAAGTATTCGGGCAACAGTGTGTCATATCATACTAAAAAGCAGCATTCTGTAGATAGAATGACCTCTTATAGGGATGAAAATCAGTATTTGGAGAAAAAATGCTATATTTAGGGAGGAATGGCATCATTTTGGAAAGAAAGCTATATTGATTGCAAGGATAAGGAATGATACTTCAGAGAGAACTTCTTATTTCTGGCATAGGTATCGATAGTAGTGTGAAAATTCTCGAAATGTTGACAGAAATGGATATTTTGGGTGGAAATGTCCTTATTTTGTAGAGGAAAGCAGGAATTCTGGAAACAATGTGGCATATTCCGATGGAAAGCATCATTTTCTAGAGAAAATGTCTTCTTTTGGGGATGAAATCCAGAATTTGGGGGTGAAAATGCTGTCTTGAGTGATGAAAAGCATTATTTTGGAAAGAGAATAGTATTCTTGAAAAGATAAAGAATGATTCTTAAGAGAGAACTTCTAATCTCCGCGATAAGTATTGATATTAATGTGAAAATGTTTTAATTTTAACAGAAACTGCCAATTAGTTTAGAAATGTCCTTAATTTCTAGAGTAAAACAGGTATTCCGGAAACAGTATGACATATTCTGATAGAAAACAAGATTTTATAGGGAAAGTGTCTTCATGAGGGGATGAAATCCAGTATTTTTGGGATGACATGCTATATCCAAGTATTAAAAATAATTCTTTTGTAAAAATAATGATATTTTTGCAAAGAGAAAGATCGATACTTATGAGAGAACTTCTTATTTCTGGGGTAAGTATCCATATTCGCGTGAAAATTTTCTAAATGTTGACAGAAATGGATATTTCGAGTGGAAATGTCCTTATTTTCTAGAGGAAAGCAGGAATTCTGGAAACAATGTGGCCTACTCCGATGGAAAGCATCATTTTCTAGAGAAAATGTCTTCTTTCAGGGATGAAAACCAGCATTTTTGGGAATAAAATGCTATTGTTAGGGTGAAAAGCATTATTTTGGAAAGAAAATCATACTTTTGCCAAGATAAAGAGTGATACTTAAGACAGACCTTGTAATTTGTGGGGAAGTTTTGATATTTCTGTGAAACTATTCTAAATGTTGACAGAAATGAAATTTCGGGTGGGAATGTCCTGGTTTAGTAGAGGAAAACAGGAATTCTGGAAACAATGGGTCATATGATGCTAGAAAGCATCATTTTGTAGAGAAAATGTCTTCCTTTGGAGATGAAAGCCAGAAATTTGGGGAGAAAAAGCTATATGCAGGCATTAAAAAGCATTATTTTGGAAAGATAATATTTTTGCCAAGATAAAGAATGATACTTAAGAGAGAACTTCTGATTTCTGGGATAAGTATCCATATTCGTGTGAAAATTTTCAAACTTTTGATGGAAATTGATATTTCGGGTGGAGATGTCTCTATTCTGTAGAGGAAAACAGGTATTCTGGATACAAAGTGCCATATTCTGCTAGAAAGCATCATTTTGTAGAGAAAACGTCTTCTTTCAGGGATGAAGACCAGCATTTTGGGGAATAAAATGCTGATTTGTGGGATGAAAAGCATTATTTTGGAAAGAAAATTCCATTTATTGCAATGATAAGGAGTGATAACCTTCTTATTTCTGGATCAGTATTGTTATTCTGGTGAAAAATGGTCTAAATTTTGTCAGAAATTGATATTTCGGGTGGAAATGCCCTACTTTTGTACAGGCAAACAGGCATGGTGGAATTAATGCGTCATATTCTCCCAGAAAGCATCGTTTTGTAGAGGAAGTTATCTTCTATTGTGGTTAAAAACCAGAATTTTGGGGAGAAAATGCTATTTTTAGGGATGAAAAGCATTATTTTGGAAAGAAAATTCCATTTATTGCAAGGATAAGGAGTGATACTTAGGAGAGAACTTCTTATTTCTGGGATAAGTATTGTTATTCTGGTGAAAAATTGCCTAAATGTAGACAGAAATTGATATTTCGGGTGGAAATCTCCTTGTTTTGTAGAGGAAAGCAGGTATTCTGGAAGCAATGCTTGATAACTGAGCTAGAAAGCTTCATTTTGTAGAGAAAATGTCATCTTTTGGGGATAAAAACCAGCACTTTGGGGAGGAAATGATGTTTTTAAGGTTGAGAAGCATTATTTTGGAAAGAAAATCCTACTTTTGCGAAGATAAAGAGTGATACTTAAGAAAGAACTTCTGATTTCTGGGGTAACTATTGATAGTCTTGTGAAAATTTTCCAAATTTTGACAGAGACTGATATTTAGGGTGGACATGTCCTTAATTTGTAAAGGAAAAGAAGTATTCTGGCAACAGTGTGTCATATCATACTAAAAAGCAGCATTCTGTAGATAGAATGACCTCTTATAGGGATGAAAATCAGTATTTGGAGAAAAATGCTATATTTAGGGAGGAATGGCATCATTTTGGAAAGAAAGCTATATTGATTGCAAGGATAAGGAGTGATACTTCAGAGAGAACTTCTTATTTCTGGCATAGGTATCGATAGTAGTGTGAAAATTTTCTAAATGTTGACAGAAATGGATATGTTGGGTGGAAATGTCTTTATTTTGTAGAGGAAAGCAGGAATTCTGGAAACAATGTGGCCTACTCCGATGGAAAGCATCATTTTCTAGAGAAAATGTCTTCTTTCAGGGATGAAAACCAGCATTTTTGGGAATAAAATGCTATTGTTAGGGTGAAAAGCATTATTTTGGAAAGAAAATCATACTTTTGCCAAGATAAAGAGTGATACTTAAGACAGACCTTGTAATTTGTGGGGAAGTTTTGATATTTCTGTGAAACTATTCTAAATGTTGACAGAAATGGAAATTTCGGGTGGGAATGTCCTGGTTTAGTAGAGGAAAACAGGAATTCTGGAAACAATGGGTCATATGATGCTAGAAAGCATCATTTTGTAGAGAAAATGTCTTCCTTTGGAGATGAAAGCCAGAAATTTGGGGAGAAAAAGCTATATGCAGGCATTAAAAAGCATTATTTTGGAAAGATAATATTTTTGCCAAGATAAAGAATGATACTTAAGAGAGAACTTCTGATTTCTGGGATAAGTATCCATATTCGTGTGAAAATTTTCAAACTTTTGACGGAAATTGATATTTCGGGTGGAGATGTCTCTATTCTGTAGAGGAAAACAGGTATTCTGGATACAAAGTGCCATATTCTGCTAGAAAGCATCATTTTGTAGAGAAAACGTCTTCTTTCAGGGATGAAGACCAGCATTTTGGGGAATAAAATGCTGATTTGTGGGATGAAAAGCATTATTTTGGAAAGAAAATTCCATTTATTGCAATGATAAGGAGTGATAACCTTCTTATTTCTGGGATCAGTATTGTTATTCTGGTGAAAAATGGTCTAAATTTTGTCAGAAATTGATATTTCGGGTGGAAATGCCCTACTTTTGTACAGGCAAACAGGCATGGTGGAATTAATGCGTCATATTCTCCCAGAAAGCATCGTTTTGTAGAGGAAGTTATCTTCTATTGTGGTTAAAAACCAGAATTTTGGGGAGAAAATGCTATTTTTAGGATGAAAAGCATTATTTTGGAAAGAAAATTCCATTTATTGCAAGGATAAGGAGTGATACTTAGGAGAGAACTTCTTATTTCTGGGATAAGTATTGTTATTCTGGTGAAAAATTGCCTAAATGTAGACAGAAATTGATATTTCGGGTGGAAATCTCCTTGTTTTGTAGAGGAAAGCAGGTATTCTGGAAGCAATGCTTGATAACTGAGCTAGAAAGCTTCATTTTGTAGAGAAAATGTCATCTTTTGGGATAAAAACCAGCACTTTGGGGAGGAAATGATGTTTTTAAGGTTGAGAAGCATTATTTTGGAAAGAAAATCCTACTTTTGCGAAGATAAAGAGTGATACTTAAGAAAGAACTTCTGATTTCTGGGGTCACTATTGACAGTCTTGTGAAAATTTTCCAAATTTTGACAGAGACTGATATTTAGGGTGGAAATGTCCTTAATTTGTAAAGGAAAAGAAGTATTCTGGCAACAGTGTGTCATATCATACTAAAAAGCAGCATTCTGTAGATAGAATGACCTCTTATAGGGATGAAAATCAGTATTTGGAGAAAAAATGCTATATTTAGGGAGGAATGGCATCATTTTGGAAAGAAAGCTATATTGATTGCAAGGATAAGGAATGATACTTCAGAGAGAACTTCTTATTTCTGGCATAGGTATCGATAGTAGTGTGAAAATTCTCGAAATGTTGACAGAAATGGATATTTTGGGTGGAAATGTCCTTATTTTGTAGAGGAAAGCAGGAATTCTGGAAACAATGTGGCATATTCCGATGGAAAGCATCATTTTCTAGAGAAAATGTCTTCTTTTGGGGATGAAATCCAGAATTTGGGGGTGAAAATGCTGTCTTGAGTGATGAAAAGCATTATTTTGGAAAGAGAATAGTATTCTTGAAAAGATAAAGAATGATTCTTAAGAGAGAACTTCTAATCTCCGCGATAAGTATTGATATTAATGTGAAAATGTTTTAATGTTAACAGAAACTGCCAATTAGTTTAGAAATGTCCTTAATTTCTAGAGTAAAACAGGTATTCCGGAAACAGTATGACATATTCTGATAGAAAACAAGATTTTATAGGGAAAGTGTCTTCATGAGGGGATGAAATCCAGTATTTTTGGGATGACATGCTATATCCAAGTATTAAAAATAATTCTTTTGTAAAAATAATGATATTTTTGCAAAGAGAAAGATCGATACTTATGAGAGAACTTCTTATTTCTGGGATAAGTATCCATATTCGCGTGAAAATTTTCTAAATGTTGACAGAAATGGATATTTCGAGTGGAAATGTCCTTATTTTCTAGAGGAAAGCAGGAATTCTGGAAACAATGTGGCCTACTCCGATGGAAAGCATCATTTTCTAGAGAAAATGTCTTCTTTCAGGGATGAAAACCAGCATTTTTGGGAATAAAATGCTATTGTTAGGGTGAAAAGCATTATTTTGGAAAGAAAATCATACTTTTGCCAAGATAAAGAGTGATACTTAAGACAGACCTTGTAATTTGTGGGGAAGTTTTGATATTTCTGTGAAACTATTCTAAATGTTGACAGAAATGGAAATTTCGGGTGGGAATGTCCTGGTTTAGTAGAGGAAAAACAGGAATTCTGGAAACAATGGGTCATATGATGCTAGAAAGCATCATTTTGTAGAGAAAATGTCTTCCTTTGGAGATGAAAGCCAGAAATTTGGGGAGAAAAAGCAATATGCAGGCATTAAAAAGCATTATTTTGGAAAGATAATATTTTTGCCAAGATAAAGAATGATACTTAAGAGAGAACTTCTGATTTCTGGGATAAGTATCCATATTCGTGTGAAAATTTTCAAACTTTTGATGGAAATTGATATTTCGGGTGGAGATGTCTCTATTCTGTAGAGGAAAACAGGTATTCTGGATACAAAGTGCCATATTCTGCTAGAAAGCATCATTTTGTAGAGAAAACGTCTTCTTTCATGGATGAAGACCAGCATTTTGGGGAATAAAATGCTGATTTGTGGGATGAAAAGCATTATTTTGGAAAGAAAATTCCATTTATTGCAATGATAAGGAGTGATAACCTTCTTATTTCTGGGATAAGTATTGTTATTCTGGTGAAAAATGGTCTAAATTTTGTCAGAAATTGATATTTCGGGTGGAAATGCCCTACTTTTGTACAGGCAAACAGGCATGCTGGAATTAATGCGTCATATTCTCCCAGAAAGCATCGTTTTGTAGAGGAAGTTATCTTCTATTGTGGTTAAAAACCAGAATTTTGGGAGAAAATGCTATTTTTAGGGATGAAAAGCATTATTTTGGAAAGAAAATTCCACTTATTCCAAGGATAAGGAGTGATACTTAGGAGAGAACTTCTTATTTCTGGGATAAGTATTGTTATTCTGGTGAAAAATTGCCTAAATGTTGTCAGAAACTGATATTTCGGGTGGAAATCTCCTTGTTTTGTAGAGGAAAGCAGGTATTCTGGAAGCAATGCTTGATAACTGAGCTAGAAAGCTTCATTTTGTAGAGAAAATGTCATCTTTTGGGGATAAAAACCAGCACTTTGGGGAGGAAATGATGTTTTTAAGGTTGAGAAGCATTATTTTGGAAAGAAAATCCTACTTTTGCGAAGATAAAGAGTGATACTTAAGAAAGAACTTCTGATTTCTGGAGTAACTATTGATAGTCTTGTGAAAATTCTCCAAATTTTGACAGAGACTGATATTTAGGGTGGAAATGTCCTTAATTTGTAAAGGAAAAGAAGTATTCTGGCAACAGTGTGTCATATCATACTAAAAAGCAGCATTCTGTAGATAGAATGACCTCTTATAGGGATGAAAATCAGTATTTGGAGAAAAAATGCTATATTTAGGGAGGAATGGCATCATTTTGGAAAGAAAGCTATATTGATTGCAAGGATAAGGAGTGATACTTCAGAGAGAACTTCTTATTTCTGGCATAGGTATCGATAGTAGTGTGAAAATTTTCTAAATGTTGACAGAAATGGATATTTCGAGTGGAAATGTCTTTATTTTGTAGAGGAAAGCAGGAATTCTGGAAACAATGTGGCCTACTCCGATGGAAAGCATCATTTTCTAGAGAAAATGTCTTCTTTCAGGGATGAAAACCAGCATTTTTGGGAATAAAATGCTATTGTTAGGGTGAAAAGCATTATTTTGGAAAGAAAATCATACTTTTGCCAAGATAAAGAGTGATACTTAAGACAGACCTTGTAATTTGTGGGGAAGTTTTGATATTTCTGTGAAACTATTCTAAATGTTGACAGAAATGGAAATTTCGGGTGGGAATGTCCTGGTTTAGTAGAGGAAAACAGGAATTCTGGAAACAATGGGTCATATGATGCTAGAAAGCATCATTTTGTAGAGAAAATGTCTTCCTTTGGAGATGAAAGCCAGAAATTTGGGGAGAAAAAGCTATATGCAGGCATTAAAAAGCATTATTTTGGAAAGATAATATTTTTGCCAAGATAAAGAATGATACTTAAGAGAGACCTTCTGATTTCTGGGATAAGTATCCATATTCGTGTGAAAATTTTCAAACTTTTGATGGAAATTGATATTTCGGGTGGAGATGTCTCTATTCTGTAGAGGAAAACAGGTATTCTGGATACAAAGTGCCATATTCTGCTAGAAAGCATCATTTTGTAGAGAAAACGTCTTCTTTCAGGGATGAAGACCAGCATTTTGGGGAATAAAATGCTGATTTGTGGGATGAAAAGCATTATTTTGGAAAGAAAATTCCATTTATTGCAATGATAAGGAGTGATAACCTTCTTATTTCTGGGATCAGTATTGTTATTCTGGTGAAAAATGGTCTAAATTTTGTCAGAAATTGATATTTCGGGTGGAAATGCCCTACTTTTGTACAGGCAAACAGGCATGGTGGAATTAATGCGTCATATTCTCCCAGAAAGCATCGTTTTGTAGAGGAAGTTATCTTCTATTGTGGTTAAAAACCAGAATTTTGGGGAGAAAATGCTATTTTTAGGGATGAAAAGCATTATTTTGGAAAGAAAATTCCATTTATTGCAAGGATAAGGAGTGATACTTAGGAGAGAACTTCTTATTTCTGGGATAAGTATTGTTATTCTGGTGAAAAATTGCCTAAATGTAGACAGAAATTGATATTTCGGGTGGAAATCTCCTTGTTTTGTAGAGGAAAGCAGGTATTCTGGAAGCAATGCTTGATAACTGAGCTAGAAAGCTTCATTTTGTAGAGAAAATGTCATCTTTTGGGATAAAAACCAGCACTTTGGGGAGGAAATGATGTTTTTAAGGTTGAGAAGCATTATTTTGGAAAGAAAATCCTACTTTTGCGAAGATAAAGAGTGATACTTAAGAAAGAACTTCTGATTTCTGGGGTCACTATTGACAGTCTTGTGAAAATTTTCCAAATTTTGACAGAGACTGATATTTAGGGTGGAAATGTCCTTAATTTGTAAAGGAAAAGAAGTATTCTGGCAACAGTGTGTCATATCATACTAAAAAGCAGCATTCTGTAGATAGAATGACCTCTTATAGGGATGAAAATCAGTATTTGGAGAAAAAATGCTATATTTAGGGAGGAATGGCATCATTTTGGAAAGAAAGCTATATTGATTGCAAGGATAAGGAATGATACTTCAGAGAGAACTTCTTATTTCTGGCATAGGTATCGATAGTAGTGTGAAAATTCTCGAAATGTTGACAGAAATGGATATTTTGGGTGGAAATGTCCTTATTTTGTAGAGGAAAGCAGGAATTCTGGAAACAATGTGGCATATTCCGATGGAAAGCATCATTTTCTAGAGAAAATGTCTTCTTTTGGGGATGAAATCCAGAATTTGGGGGTGAAAATGCTGTCTTGAGTGATGAAAAGCATTATTTTGGAAAGAGAATAGTATTCTTGAAAAGATAAAGAATGATTCTTAAGAGAGAACTTCTAATCTCCGCGATAAGTATTGATATTAATGTGAAAATGTTTTAATTTTAACAGAAACTGCCAATTAGTTTAGAAATGTCCTTAATTTCTAGAGTAAAACAGGTATTCCGGAAACAGTATGACATATTCTGATAGAAAACAAGATTTTATAGGGAAAGTGTCTTCATGAGGGGATGAAATCCAGTATTTTTGGGATGACATGCTATATCCAAGTATTAAAAATAATTCTTTTGTAAAAATAATGATATTTTTGCAAAGAGAAAGATCGATACTTATGAGAGAACTTCTTATTTCTGGGGTAAGTATCCATATTCGCGTGAAAATTTTCTAAATGTTGACAGAAATGGATATTTCGAGTGGAAATGTCCTTATTTTCTAGAGGAAAGCAGGAATTCTGGAAACAATGTGGCCTACTCCGATGGAAAGCATCATTTTCTAGAGAAAATGTCTTCTTTCAGGGATGAAAACCAGCATTTTTGGGAATAAAATGCTATTGTTAGGGTGAAAAGCATTATTTTGGAAAGAAAATCATACTTTTGCCAAGATAAAGAGTGATACTTAAGACAGACCTTGTAATTTGTGGGGAAGTTTTGATATTTCTGTGAAACTATTCTAAATGTTGACAGAAATGGAAATTTCGGGTGGGAATGTCCTGGTTTAGTAGAGGAAAACAGGAATTCTGGAAACAATGGGTCATATGATGCTAGAAAGCATCATTTTGTAGAGAAAATGTCTTCCTTTGGAGATGAAAGCCAGAAATTTGGGGAGAAAAAGCAATATGCAGGCATTAAAAAGCATTATTTTGGAAAGATAATATTTTTGCCAAGATAAAGAATGATACTTAAGAGAGAACTTCTGATTTCTGGGATAAGTATCCATATTCGTGTGAAAATTTTCAAACTTTTGACGGAAATTGATATTTCGGGTGGAGATGTCTCTATTCTGTAGAGGAAAACAGGTATTCTGGATACAAAGTGCCATATTCTGCTAGAAAGCATCATTTTGTAGAGAAAACATCTTCTTTCATGGATGAAGACCAGCATTTTGGGGAATAAAATGCTGATTTGTGGGATGAAAAGCATTATTTTGGAAAGAAAATTCCATTTATTGCAATGATAAGGAGTGATAACCTTCTTATTTCTGGGATAAGTATTGTTATTCTGGTGAAAAATGGTCTAAATTTTGTCAGAAATTGATATTTCGGGTGGAAATGCCCTACTTTTGTACAGGCAAACAGGCATGCTGGAATTAATGCGTCATATTCTCCCAGAAAGCATCGTTTTGTAGAGGAAGTTATCTTCTATTGTGGTTAAAAACCAGAATTTTGGGGAGAAAATGCTATTTTTAGGGATGAAAAGCATTATTTTGGAAAGAAAATTCCACTTATTCCAAGGATAAGGAGTGATACTTAGGAGAGAACTTCTTATTTCTGGGATAAGTATTGTTATTCTGTTACCTTAATCAAGTAACCTTAAGGAATCACGTCCTTTGTAATGTGCTTCCGACGGCCCCGTGGCCAAGTTACGCACTGCTTACACCAATGTGGTGGGTGGTAAAATGGCGTTTAATTAACCTCGTGAGTCCCTTATATAGGGCTCCTATTTCATCTAATACATATGCATTACTGAGCATGGGAAGACCTATCGCGTTACAGCACGAGATCTCGCTGATGCCTAATACAACATTTCCCCCTCCCCATGCTCAATAAAGTCATGTCCCGTTACAACGCGAACGCTAGTCCTAAACCTAATATATAAAAATGTTAGTCTCCATATAAATCTAAAATATATAAGTTATCTAAAAAGTGAGGTAGACAAGCTACAATTCATGCAGAGGTAGGTAGTGCAATGTCTAATAATATTAGTGGTTTTCTAATTATTATATCCAAGGCATCTTGGGTTTATACAGTTCCTTCTTCTTCTTAAAGCTTATCATATATCCGTTGGCACTCCATTTTGTCATTAAATATTCTTTCTATCATACGCTGTAAACAACCCTGGATACATTGAAACACACAAGGTAGGCAAATCATTAAAGCTAAGAAAACTAAAATCCCTATAATTAATACTTTAAGAAACTGTTTAAGCCATGGGCCAATATTACCAAATAGTCCATCCAGCCAGCTGCCGAATGCATCATCAATTGCAATTTTCTTGGTATGCTCTTGCATCCACTCCAACTTCTTATGAATTGAATCACTGTGGTCGCTCAGATTGAAGCAGCACATCCCTTCAAAGTCCTTGCATCCGTGCCCTTGGGCCAGTAGCAGAAAGTCTATCGCAGCTCTGTTCTGGAGAACAGCATGTCTGATGTTATTAATGTCCATCAGGAGTTCCGACAAGACCATTGTGGTGACATTAGCTTCTTTCGCACATATCCGTTAAACTCCTCTGGGTCCCACCTGGGTACACCAATAAGGCATGTACTAAACGGTGATGAGGCTGACTGTAAACTCAGGCAGAAATCTTTCTGCCCAGTTCGATTAGACCATGTGACCCAAATATTTTCTGGTTGTGACATGAGATGAGCACCCTCTCCCCCTGTAACAAACACAAATACATAAAAACACACAACAAGCGATACAACAAATGTCCTTCTCGTAGGTACAAGCAGTGGTTCTTTATCTGTTCCTTTCTTCTTTCCTGAAGAGTCACTTCGCGGTTGCGGCTGGCGGGTTCCAATCGGGCTTCATGACCCAGCTTCCCGCAGGCTTGGCATTTTTCTCTAACCTTATACCGTCTCTCTGGAGCTGTACACTGGTTCTTGTAATGACCTATCTGGCCACATTTAAAGCAGGGGTTCTTAGATTGATTATTTTGTGCGGTCATAACCGAAAGCCATGCCTTTGTCAGGCCATCACTGGGCAATGGTGTTGCTTGTTGTTTGTCCAGCACATACTTAATAATTTCACCCGGAGTCTCCAGATCATCAGGAGCCGCCCGAATGATATCTCTAATATTCTGATGAGACTTTTGCTTAAGACAATCTTTTATAACGGGAGATAATGCTTCCTTAGGTAGTTCTGATCCTTCTACTGCCTGTATCAATCGATTGGCAAATTCAGAGAATGTTTCTGAGGGACCCTGCTTTATCTCTGACCACGGGGAAACAGGTTCTGCTTTTCTTACAAAGTTTCTAAAAGCAGTAGAAGCCGCCCCCGTGGAGGCAAGTAATTCTCCCGGACGGAGGAGCCTAAGCTGCTTCTCTGCAGATCCAGCCAGATCTGCATCCGTTCCTAAAAGCCTCATTAAACTAGTTTTCGGATCTCCCTCCTTCCCATTCGCTGGGTGGTTCGGATCACAAGCAGTCTGTGCTACAACAGCCTTAAGTTGTACCGTCCACTCCTCCTTCCACACAGTAAACTGTACTGGTTCAAGGACAACTCTCATAAGGCTTTCAATATCATATGGCAGTAGGGGACCCGGGGCCATAAGAGCCTCAAAGGTACTCATAGTCATCGGGGACCTCAAGCCCTTTTTCTCAATTGCCTCTATAAACCGAGTCACTGCTTTCGCTTCCAAAGGCACCCAAACTGGTCCTTTCTTCTGGACGACTATCGGAAACACCGCCCAGTCCCGTTCCTTAAGCCCCAACCCTCTCATTGATTCACGGATATCCGACCAATCGGTGGGCTTGCGAGAATCCTCTCGCTCCTCCCTCCTCCGGGGAGACGCGACCAATTGGGTGGGGGTAGGCGGAACCTTTCGTTCCTCCTCTTTTTCCTCCCCCTTCTGGGGAGGCGGGACCGACAGGGCAGGGGTAGGCATTTCCTTTCTTTCCGTCCCTCTCTCCTCCCCCTTCTGGGGAAACGGGACCGGCAGGGTGGGGGCAGGCAATTCCTTTCTCTCCACCCCTCTCTCCTCCCCCTCCTCGGGAGATAAGACAAACGGGGTGGGGATAGGCAATTTTCTTTCCTCCGCTTTTTTCTCACCCTTCTCGGGACGAGATCCCTCCTCCGGAGGTGGGTCTGGGGGTGGCTCAACGCCTCCACGGCGCGCCTCCCCACACGACTCTCCCTCCCTCGGACAAATTCCATCCCCCTCAGGCGAGTAAAAGCTTTGCAAAGAGGGGTATAGGCGGGGATAATATGGTGGCGCCTCCCCAGATGACACAACTTCCGCCTTCTCTTCCGGAGTTGTTTCGGGCGCGGCCATGGCCATTGTGAAAACGGCCGGCGTGGCCGGCGCCATTTTGGGTGCAGAGTCGCCGCCAGAAAGCGATTCCTCCGCACCCCCCGGGACCCCGGACGTCCCAGTATCCAGACCAAAAACCCCAGTCGCGATGGCCTGGACTTGTTTCTCCTCCTTAGCGGCTTTAAGAGCACCCAGGACCAAACCCCAGGTTTTTAACTCCTCCGCTTTATACTCGTGCATTGCTCTATGGAGCATGGCAGCGGTGAAAGAATCCCACCGCTCCGAATCGAGCAGATTACTAGGGGAGGGTAAAATCTGCGCCACCTCCAAACAGGAGATGACGGCAGCTATATCCTTCTTAGAAGGAACATTTCTAACGCAGTGAGTTTTACAAACTCGTGATACTACCTTAATGACGGAATCCATTGTTTTTTCTGGTGCGCGACACCGTACGTCCTTGCACCCTTTGTATATACTCGAGACCTGTAGTCCCGCAGTCTTCCACGGTCCTCGTTTTCTTACGACCGAACCGCAGGTAGAACATCAGCTGCTTCAATTTCCGCCCACCGAGGCGCTTCTACGGGATCTAACCGTAGGACTTGCGTCCGCCACGCAGTTAGCCGTCGCACACTACCCCCAGGACGTGCCTCAGAGAGGGCACCAAATGTTACCTTAATCAAGTAACCTTAAGGAATCACGTCCTTTGTAATGTGCTTCCGACGGCCCCGTGGCCAAGTTACGCACTGCTTACACCAATGTGGTGGGTGGTAAAATGGCGTTTAATTAACCTCGTGAGTCCCTTATATAGGGCTCCTATTTCATCTAATACATATGCATTACTGAGCATGGGAAGACCTATCGCGTTACAGCACGAGATCTCGCTGATGCCTAATACAACATTATTCTGGTGAAAAATTGCCTAAATGTTGTCAGAAACTGATATTTCGGGTGGAAATCTCCTTGTTTTGTAGAGGAAAGCAGGTATTCTGGAAGCAATGCTTGATAACTGAGCTAGAAAGCTTCATTTTGTAGAGAAAATGTCATCTTTTGGGGATAAAAACCAGCACTTTGGGGAGGAAATGATGTTTTTAAGGTTGAGAAGCATTATTTTGGAAAGAAAATCCTACTTTTGCGAAGATAAAGAGTGATACTTAAGAAAGAACTTCTGATTTCTGGAGTAACTATTGATAGTCTTGTGAAAATTCTCCAAATTTTGACAGAGACTGATATTTAGGGTGGAAATGTCCTTAATTTGTAAAGGAAAAGAAGTATTCTGGCAACAGTGTGTCATATCATACTAAAAAGCAGCATTCTGTAGATAGAATGACCTCTTATAGGGATGAAAATCAGTATTTGGAGAAAAAATGCTATATTTAGGGAGGAATGGCATCATTTTGGAAAGAAAGCTATATTGATTGCAAGGATAAGGAGTGATACTTCAGAGAGAACTTCTTATTTCTGGCATAGGTATCGATAGTAGTGTGAACATTTTCTAAATGTTGACAGAAATGGATATTTTGGGTGGAAATGTCTTTATTTTGTAGAGGAAAGCAGGAATTCTGGAAACAATGTGGCCTACTCCGATGGAAAGCATCATTTTCTAGAGAAAATGTCTTCTTTCAGGGATGAAAACCAGCATTTTTGGGAATAAAATGCTATTGTTAGGGTGAAAAGCATTATTTTGGAAAGAAAATCATACTTTTGCCAAGATAAAGAGTGATACTTAAGACAGACCTTGTAATTTGTGGGGAAGTTTTGATATTTCTGTGAAACTATTCTAAATGTTGACAGAAATGGAAATTTCGGGTGGGAATGTCCTGGTTTAGTAGAGGAAAACAGGAATTCTGGAAACAATGGGTCATATGATGCTAGAAAGCATCATTTTGTAGAGAAAATGTCTTCCTTTGGAGATGAAAGCCAGAAATTTGGGGAGAAAAAGCTATATGCAGGCATTAAAAAGCATTATTTTGGAAAGATAATATTTTTGCCAAGATAAAGAATGATACTTAAGAGAGACCTTCTGATTTCTGGGATAAGTATCCATATTCGTGTGAAAATTTTCAAACTTTTGATGGAAATTGATATTTCGGGTGGAGATGTCTCTATTCTGTAGAGGAAAACAGGTATTCTGGATACAAAGTGCCATATTCTGCTAGAAAGCATCATTTTGTAGAGAAAACGTCTTCTTTCAGGGATGAAGACCAGCATTTTGGGGAATAAAATGCTGATTTGTGGGATGAAAAGCATTATTTTGGAAAGAAAATTCCATTTATTGCAATGATAAGGAGTGATAACCTTCTTATTTCTGGGATAAGTATTGTTATTCTGGTGAAAAATGGTCTAAATTTTGTCAGAAATTGATATTTCGGGTGGAAATGCCCTACTTTTGTACAGGCAAACAGGCATGGTGGAATTAATGCGTCATATTCTCCCAGAAAGCATCGTTTTGTAGAGGAAGTTATCTTCTATTGTGGTTAAAAACCAGAATTTTGGGGAGAAAATGCTATTTTTAGGGATGAAAAGCATTATTTTGGAAAGAAAATTCCATTTATTCCAAGGATAAGGAGTGATACTTAGGAGAGAACTTCTTATTTCTGGGATAAGTATTGCTATTCTGGTGAAAAATTGCCTAAATGTTGTCAGAAACTGATATTTTGGGTGGAAATCTCCTTGTTTTGTAGAGGAAAGCAGGAATTCTGGAAACAATGTGGCCTACTCCGATGGAAAGCATCATTTTCTAGAGAAAATGTCTTCTTTCAGGGATGAAAACCATCATTTTTGGGAATAAAATGCTATTGTTAGGGTGAAAAGCATTATTTTGGAAAGAAAATCATACTTTTGCCAAGATAAAGAGTGATACTTAAGACAGACCTTGTAATTTGTGGGGAAGTTTTGATATTTCTGTGAAATTATTCTAAATGTTGACAGAAATGGAAATTTCGGGTGGGAATGTCCTGGTTTAGTAGAGGAAAACAGGAATTCTGGAAACAATGGGTCATATGATGCTAGAAAGCATCATTTTGTAGAGAAAATGTCTTCCTTTGGAGATGAAAGCCAGAAATTTGGGGAGAAAAAGCTATATGCAGGCATTAAAAAGCATTATTTTGGAAAGATAATATTTTTGCCAAGATAAAGAATGATACTTAAGAGAGAACTTCTGATTTCTGGGATAAGTATCCATATTCGTGTGAAAATTTTCAAACTTTTGACGGAAATTGATATTTCGGGTGGAGATGTCTCTATTCTGTAGAGGAAAACAGGTATTCTGGATACAAAGTGCCATATTCTGCTAGAAAGCATCATTTTGTAGAGAAAACGTCTTCTTTCAGGGATGAAGACCAGCATTTTGGGGAATAAAATGCTGATTTGTGGGATGAAAAGCATTATTTTGGAAAGAAAATTCCATTTATTGCAATGATAAGGAGTGATAACCTTCTTATTTCTGGGATAAGTATTGTTATTCTGGTGAAAAATGGTCTAAATTTTGTCAGAAATTGATATTTCGGGTGGAAATGCCCTACTTTTGTACAGGCAAACAGGCATGCTGGAATTAATGCGTCATATTCTCCCAGAAAGCATCGTTTTGTAGAGGAAGTTATCTTCTATTGTGGTTAAAAACCAGAATTTTGGGGAGAAAATGCTATTTTTAGGGATGAAAAGCATTATTTTGGAAAGAAAATTCCATTTATTGCAAGGATAAGGAGTGATACTTAGGAGAGAACTTCTTATTTCTGGGATAAGTATTGTTATTCTGGTGAAAAATTGCCTAAATGTAGACAGAAATTGATATTTCGGGTGGAAATCTCCTTGTTTTGTAGAGGAAAGCAGGTATTCTGGAAGCAATGCTTGATAACTGAGCTAGAAAGCTTCATTTTGTAGAGAAAATGTCATCTTTTGGGATAAAAACCAGCACTTTGGGGAGGAAATGATGTTTTTAAGGTTGAGAAGCATTATTTTGGAAAGAAAATCCTACTTTTGCGAAGATAAAGAGTGATACTTAAGAAAGAACTTCTGATTTCTGGGGTCACTATTGATAGTCTTGTGAAAATTTTCCAAATTTTGACAGAGACTGATATTTAGGGTGGAAATGTCCTTAATTTGTAAAGGAAAAGAAGTATTCTGGCAACAGTGTGTCATATCATACTAAAAAGCAGCATTCTGTAGATAGAATGACCTCTTATAGGGATGAAAATCAGTATTTGGAGAAAAAATGCTATATTTAGGGAGGAATGGCATCATTTTGGAAAGAAAGCTATATTGATTGCAAGGATAAGGAATGATACTTCAGAGAGAACTTCTTATTTCTGGCATAGGTATCGATAGTAGTGTGAAAATTCTCGAAATGTTGACAGAAATGGATATTTCGGGTGGAAATGTCCTTATTTTGTAGAGGAAAGCAGGAATTCTGGAAACAATGTGGCATATTCCGATGGAAAGCATCATTTTCTAGAGAAAATGTCTTCTTTTGGGGATGAAATCCAGAATTTGGGGGTGAAAATGCTGTCTTGAGTGATGAAAAGCATTATTTTGGAAAGAGAATAGTATTCTTGAAAAGATAAAGAATGATTCTTAAGAGAGAACTTCTAATCTCCGCGATAAGTATTGATATTAATGTGAAAATGTTTTAATTTTAACAGAAACTGCCAATTAGTTTAGAAATGTCCTTAATTTCTAGAGTAAAACAGGTATTCCGGAAACAGTATGACATATTCTGATAGAAAACAAGATTTTATAGGGAAAGCGTCTTCATGAGGGGATGAAATCCAGTATTTTTGGGATGACATGCTATATCCAAGTATTAAAAATAATTCTTTTGTAAAAATAATAATATTTTTGCAAAGAGAAAGATCGATACTTATGAGAGAACTTCTTATTTCTGGGGTAAGTATCCATATTGGCGTGAAAATTTTCTAAATGTTGACAGAAATGGATATTTCGAGTGGAAATGTCCTTATTTTGTAGAGGAAAGCAGGAATTCTGGAAACAATGTGGCCTACTCCGATGGAAAGCATCATTTTCTAGAGAAAATGTCTTCTTTCAGGGATGAAAACCATCATTTTTGGGAATAAAATGCTATTGTTAGGGTGAAAAGCATTATTTTGGAAAGAAAATCATACTTTTGCCAAGATAAAGAGTGATACTTAAGACAGACCTTGTAATTTGTGGGGAAGTTTTGATATTTCTGTGAAATTATTCTAAATGTTGACAGAAATGGAAATTTCGGGTGGGAATGTCCTGGTTTAGTAGAGGAAAACAGGAATTCTGGAAACAATGGGTCATATGATGCTAGAAAGCATCATTTTGTAGAGAAAATGTCTTCCTTTGGAGATGAAAGCCAGAAATTTGGGGAGAAAAAGCTATATGCAGGCATTAAAAAGCATTATTTTGGAAAGATAATATTTTTGCCAAGATAAAGAATGATACTTAAGAGAGAACTTCTGATTTCTGGGATAAGTATCCATATTCGTGTGAAAATTTTCAAACTTTTGACGGAAATTGATATTTCGGGTGGAGATGTCTCTATTCTGTAGAGGAAAACAGGTATTCTGGATACAAAGTGCCATATTCTGCTAGAAAGCATCATTTTGTAGAGAAAACGTCTTCTTTCAGGGATGAAGACCAGCATTTTGGGGAATAAAATGCTGATTTGTGGGATGAAAAGCATTATTTTGGAAAGAAAATTCCATTTATTGCAATGATAAGGAGTGATAACCTTCTTATTTCTGGATAAGTATTGTTATTCTGGTGAAAAATGGTCTAAATTTTGTCAGAAATTGATATTTCGGGTGGAAATGCCCTACTTTTGTACAGGCAAACAGGCATGCTGGAATTAATGCGTCATATTCTCCCAGAAAGCATCGTTTTGTAGAGGAAGTTATCTTCTATTGTGGTTAAAAACCAGAATTTTGGGGAGAAAATGCTATTTTTAGGGATGAAAAGCATTATTTTGGAAAGAAAATTCCATTTATTGCAAGGATAAGGAGTGATACTTAGGAGAGAACTTCTTATTTCTGGGATAAGTATTGTTATTCTGGTGAAAAATTGCCTAAATGTTGTCAGAAACTGATATTTCGGGTGGAAATCTCCTTGTTTTGTAGAGGAAAGCAGGTATTCTGGAAGCAATGCTTGATAACTGAGCTAGAAAGCTTCATTTTGTAGAGAAAATGTCATCTTTTGGGGATAAAAACCAGCACTTTGGGGAGGAAATGATGTTTTTAAGGTTGAGAAGCATTATTTTGGAAAGAAAATCCTACTTTTGCGAAGATAAAGAGTGATACTTAAGAAAGAACTTCTGATTTCTGGGGTAACTATTGATAGTCTTGTGGAAATTTTCCAAATTTTGACAGAGACTGATATTTAGCGTGGAAATGTCCTTAATTTGTAAAGGAAAAGAAGTATTCTGGCAACAGTGTGTCATATCATACTAAAAAGCAGCATTCTGTAGATAGAATGACCTCTTATAGGGATGAAAATCAGTATTTGGAGAAAAAATGCTATATTTAGGGAGGAATGGCATCATTTTGGAAAGAAAGCTATATTGATTGCAAGGATAAGGAGTGATACTTCAGAGAGAACTTCTTATTTCTGGCATAGGTATCGATAGTAGTGTGAAAATTTTCTAAATGTTGACAGAAATGGATATTTCGAGTGGAAATGTCTTTATTTTGTAGAGGAAAGCAGGAATTCTGGAAACAATGTGGCCTACTCCGATGGAAAGCATCATTTTCTAGAGAAAATGTCTTCTTTCAGGGATGAAAACCAGCATTTTTGGGAATAAAATGCTATTGTTAGGGTGAAAAGCATTATTTTGGAAAGAAAATCATACTTTTGCCAAGATAAAGAGTGATACTTAAGACAGACCTTGTAATTTGTGGGGAAGTTTTGATATTTCTGTGAAACTATTCTAAATGTTGACAGAAATGGAAATTTCGGGTGGGAATGTCCTGGTTTAGTAGAGGAAAACAGGAATTCTGGAAACAATGGGTCATATGATGCTAGAAAGCATCATTTTGTAGAGAAAATGTCTTCCTTTGGAGATGAAAGCCAGAAATTTGGGGAGAAAAAGCTATATGCAGGCATTAAAAAGCATTATTTTGGAAAGATAATATTTTTGCCAAGATAAAGAATGATACTTAAGAGAGAACTTCTGATTTCTGGGATAAGTATCCATATTCGTGTGAAAATTTTCAAACTTTTGACGGAAATTGATATTTCGGGTGGAGATGTCTCTATTCTGTAGAGGAAAACAGGTATTCTGGATACAAAGTGCCATATTCTGCTAGAAAGCATCATTTTGTAGAGAAAACGTCTTCTTTCAGGGATGAAGACCAGCATTTTGGGGAATAAAATGCTGATTTGTGGGATGAAAAGCATTATTTTGGAAAGAAAATTCCATTTATTGCAATGATAAGGAGTGATAACCTTCTTATTTCTGGGATAAGTATTGTTATTCTGGTGAAAAATGGTCTAAATTTTGTCAGAAATTGATATTTCGGGTGGAAATGCCCTACTTTTGTACAGGCAAACAGGCATGCTGGAATTAATGCGTCATATTCTCCCAGAAAGCATCGTTTTGTAGAGGAAGTTATCTTCTATTGTGGTTAAAAACCAGAATTTTGGGGAGAAAATGCTATTTTTAGGGATGAAAAGCATTATTTTGGAAAGAAAATTCCACTTATTCCAAGGATAAGGAGTGATACATAGGAGAGAACTTCTTATTTCTGGGATAAGTATTGTTATTCTGGTGAAAAATTGCCTAAATGTTGTCAGAAACTGATATTTCGGGTGGAAATCTCCTTGTTTTGTAGAGGAAAGCAGGTATTCTGGAAGCAATGCTTGATAACTGAGCTAGAAAGCTTCATTTTGTAGAGAAAATGTCATCTTTTGGGATAAAAACCAGCACTTTGGGGAGGAAATGATGTTTTTAAGGTTGAGAAGCATTATTTTGGAAAGAAAATCCTACTTTTGCGAAGATAAAGAGTGATACTTAAGAAAGAACTTCTGATTTTCTGGGGTAACTATTGATAGTCTTGTGGAAATTTTCCAAATTTTGACAGAGACTGATATTTAGGGTGGAAATGTCCTTAATTTGTAAAGGAAAAGAAGTATTCTGGCAACAGTGTGTCATATCATACTAAAAAGCAGCATTCTGTAGATAGAATGACCTCTTATAGGGATGAAAATCAGTATTTGGAGAAAAAATGCTATATTTAGGGAGGAATGGCATCATTTTGGAAAGAAAGCTATATTGATTGCAAGGATAAGGAGTGATACTTCAGAGAGAACTTCTTATTTCTGGCATAGGTATCGATAGTAGTGTGAAAATTTTCTAAATGTTGACAGAAATGGATATTTTGGGTGGAAATGTCTTTATTTTGTAGAGGAAAGCAGGAATTCTGGAAACAATGTGGCCTACTCCGATGGAAAGCATCATTTTCTAGAGAAAATGTCTTCTTTCAGGGATGAAAACCAGCATTTTTGGGAATAAAATGCTATTGTTAGGGTGAAAAGCATTATTTTGGAAAGAAAATCATACTTTTGCCAAGATAAAGAGTGATACTTAAGACAGACCTTGTAATTTGTGGGGAAGTTTTGATATTTCTGTGAAACTATTCTAAATGTTGACAGAAATGGAAATTTCGGGTGGGAATGTCCTGGTTTAGTAGAGGAAAACAGGAATTCTGGAAACAATGGGTCATATGATGCTAGAAAGCATCATTTTGTAGAGAAAATGTCTTCCTTTGGAGATGAAAGCCAGAAATTTGGGGAGAAAAAGCTATATGCAGGCATTAAAAAGCATTATTTTGGAAAGATAATATTTTTGCCAAGATAAAGAATGATACTTAAGAGAGAACTTCTGATTTCTGGGATAAGTATCCATATTCGTGTGAAAATTTTCAAACTTTTGATGGAAATTGATATTTCGGGTGGAGATGTCTCTATTCTGTAGAGGAAAACAGGTATTCTGGATACAAAGTGCCATATTCTGCTAGAAAGCATCATTTTGTAGAGAAAACGTCTTCTTTCAGGGATGAAGACCAGCATTTTGGGGAATAAAATGCTGATTTGTGGGATGAAAAGCATTATTTTGGAAAGAAAATTCCATTTATTGCAATGATAAGGAGTGATAACCTTCTTATTTCTGGGATAAGTATTGTTATTCTGGTGAAAAATGGTCTAAATTTTGTCAGAAATTGATATTTCGGGTGAAATGCCCTACTTTTGTACAGGCAAACAGGCATGCTGGAATTAATGCGTCATATTCTCCCAGAAAGCATCGTTTTGTAGAGGAAGTTATCTTCTATTGTGGTTAAAAACCAGAATTTTGGGGAGAAAATGCTATTTTTAGGGATGAAAAGCATTATTTTGGAAAGAAAATTCCATTTATTGCAAGGATAAGGAGTGATACTTAGGAGAGAACTTCTTATTTCTGGGATAAGTATTGTTATTCTGGTGAAAAATTGCCAAAATGTTGTCAGAAATTGATATTTCGGGTGGAAATCTCCTTGTTTTGTAGAGGAAAGCAGGTATTCTGGAAGCAATGCTTGATAACTGAGCTAGAAAGCTTCATTTTGTAGAGAAAATGTCATCTTTTGGGGATAAAAACCAGCACTTTGGGAGGAAATGATGTTTTTAAGGTTGAGAAGCATTATTTTGGAAAGAAAATCCTACTTTTGCGAAGATAAGAGTGATACTTAAGAAAGAACTTCTGATTTCTGGGGTAACTATTGATAGTCTTGTGAAAATTTTCCAAATTTTGACAGAGACTGATATTTAGGGTGGACATGTCCTTAATTTGTAAAGGAAAAGAAGTATTCTGGCAACAGTGTGTCATATCATACTAAAAAGCAGCATTCTGTAGATAGAATGACCTCTTATAGGGATGAAAATCAGTATTTGGAGAAAAAATGCTATATTTAGGGAGGAATGGCATCATTTTGGAAAGAAAGCTATATTGATTGCAAGGATAAGGAGTGATACTTCAGAGAGAACTTCTTATTTCTGGCATAGGTATCGATAGTAGTGTGAAAATTTTCTAAATGTTGACAGAAATGGATATTTTGGGTGGAAATGTCTTTATTTTGTAGAGGAAAGCAGGAATTCTGGAAACAATGTGGCCTACTCCGATGGAAAGCATCATTTTCTAGAGAAAATGTCTTCTTTCAGGGATGAAAACCAGCATTTTTGGGAATAAAATGCTATTGTTAGGGTGAAAAGCATTATTTTGGAAAGAAAATCATACTTTTGCCAAGATAAAGAGTGATACTTAAGACAGACCTTGTAATTTGTGGGGAAGTTTTGATATTTCTGTGAAACTATTCTAAATGTTGACAGAAATGGAAATTTCGGGTGGGAATGTCCTGGTTTAGTAGAGGAAAACAGGAATTCTGGAAACAATGGGTCATATGATGCTAGAAAGCATCATTTTGTAGAGAAAATGTCTTCCTTTGGAGATGAAAGCCAGAAATTTGGGGAGAAAAAGCTATATGCAGGCATTAAAAAGCATTATTTTGGAAAGATAATATTTTTGCCAAGATAAAGAATGATACTTAAGAGAGACCTTCTGATTTCTGGGATAAGTATCCATATTCGTGTGAAAATTTTCAAACTTTTGATGGAAATTGATATTTCGGGTGGAGATGTCTCTATTCTGTAGAGGAAAACAGGTATTCTGGATACAAAGTGCCATATTCTGCTAGAAAGCATCATTTTGTAGAGAAAACGTCTTCTTTCAGGGATGAAGACCAGCATTTTGGGGAATAAAATGCTGATTTGTGGGATGAAAAGCATTATTTTGGAAAGAAAATTCCATTTATTGCAATGATAAGGAGTGATAACCTTCTTATTTCTGGGATAAGTATTGTTATTCTGGTGAAAAATGGTCTAAATGTTGTCAGAAATTGATATTTCGGGTGGAAATGCCCTACTTTTGTACAGGCAAACAGGCATGGTGGAATTAATGCGTCATATTCTCCCAGAAAGCATCGTTTTGTAGAGGAAGTTATCTTCTATTGTGGTTAAAAACCAGAATTTTGGGGAGAAAATGCTATTTTTAGGGATGAAAAGCATTATTTTGGAAAGAAAATTCCACTTATTCCAAGGATAAGGAGTGATACTTAGGAGAGAACTTCTTATTTCTGGGATAAGTATTGTTATTCTGGTGAAAAATTGCCAAAATGTTGTCAGAAATTGATATTTCGGGTGGAAATCTCCTTGTTTTGTAGAGGAAAGCAGGTATTCTGGAAGCAATGCTTGATAACTGAGCTAGAAAGCTTCATTTTGTAGAGAAAATGTCATCTTTTGGGATAAAAACCAGCACTTTGGGGAGGAAATGATGTTTTTAAGGTTGAGAAGCATTATTTTGGAAAGAAAATCCTACTTTTGCGAAGATAAAGAGTGATACTTAAGAAAGAACTTCTGATTTCTGGGGTAACTATTGATAGTCTTGTGGAAATTTTCCAAATTTTGACAGAGACTGATATTTAGGGTGGAAATGTCCTTAATTTGTAAAGGAAAAGAAGTATTCTGGCAACAGTGTGTCATATCATACTAAAAAGCAGCATTCTGTAGATAGAATGACCTCTTATAGGGATGAAAATCAGTATTTGGAGAAAAAATGCTATATTTAGGGAGGAATGGCATCATTTTGGAAAGAAAGCTATATTGATTGCAAGGATAAGGAGTGATACTTCAGAGAGAACTTCTTATTTCTGGCATAGGTATCGATAGTAGTGTGAAAATTTTCTAAATGTTGACAGAAATGGATATTTTGGGTGGAAATGTCTTTATTTTGTAGAGGAAAGCAGGAATTCTGGAAACAATGTGGCCTACTCCGATGGAAAGCATCATTTTCTAGAGAAAATGTCTTCTTTCAGGGATGAAAACCAGCATTTTTGGGAATAAAATGCTATTGTTAGGGTGAAAAGCATTATTTTGGAAAGAAAATCATACTTTTGCCAAGATAAAGAGTGATACTTAAGACAGACCTTGTAATTTGTGGGGAAGTTTTGATATTTCTGTGAAACTATTCTAAATGTTGACAGAAATGGAAATTTCGGGTGGGAATGTCCTGGTTTAGTAGAGGAAAACAGGAATTCTGGAAACAATGGGTCATATGATGCTAGAAAGCATCATTTTGTAGAGAAAATGTCTTCCTTTGGAGATGAAAGCCAGAAATTTGGGGAGAAAAAGCTATATGCAGGCATTAAAAAGCATTATTTTGGAAAGATAATATTTTTGCCAAGATAAAGAATGATACTTAAGAGAGAACTTCTGATTTCTGGGATAAGTATCCATATTCGTGTGAAAATTTTCAAACTTTTGATGGAAATTGATATTTCGGGTGGAGATGTCTCTATTCTGTAGAGGAAAACAGGTATTCTGGATACAAAGTGCCATATTCTGCTAGAAAGCATCATTTTGTAGAGAAAACGTCTTCTTTCAGGGATGAAGACCAGCATTTTGGGGAATAAAATGCTGATTTGTGGGATGAAAAGCATTATTTTGGAAAGAAAATTCCATTTATTACAATGATAAGGAGTGATAACCTTCTTATTTCTGGGATAAGTATTGTTATTCTGGTGAAAAATGGTCTAAATTTTGTCAGAAATTGATATTTCGGGTGGAAATGCCCTACTTTTGTACAGGCAAACAGGCATGCTGGAATTAATGCGTCATATTCTCCCAGAAAGCATCGTTTTGTAGAGGAAGTTATCTTCTATTGTGGTTAAAAACCAGAATTTTGGGGAGAAAATGCTATTTTTAGGGATGAAAAGCATTATTTTGGAAAGAAAATTCCATTTATTGCAAGGATAAGGAGTGATACTTAGGAGAGAACTTCTTATTTCTGGGATAAGTATTGTTATTCTGGTGAAAAATTGCCAAAATGTTGTCAGAAATTGATATTTCGGGTGGAAATCTCCTTGTTTTGTAGAGGAAAGCAGGTATTCTGGAAGCAATGCTTGATAACTGAGCTAGAAAGCTTCATTTTGTAGAGAAAATGTCATCTTTTGGGGATAAAAACCAGCACTTTGGGGAGGAAATGATGTTTTTAAGGTTGAGAAGCATTATTTTGGAAAGAAAATCCTACTTTTGCGAAGATAAAGAGTGATACTTAAGAAAGAACTTCTGATTTCTGGGGTAACTATTGATAGTCTTGTGGAAATTTTCCAAATTTTGACAGAGACTGATATTTAGGGTGGAAATGTCCTTAATTTGTAAAGGAAAAGAAGTATTCTGGCAACAGTGTGTCATATCATACTAAAAAGCAGCATTCTGTAGATAGAATGACCTCTTATAGGGATGAAAATCAGTATTTGGAGAAAAAATGCTATATTTAGGGAGGAATGGCATCATTTTGGAAAGAAAGCTATATTGATTGCAAGGATAAGGAGTGATACTTCAGAGAGAACTTCTTATTTCTGGCATAGGTATCGATACTAGTGTGAAAATTTTCTAAATGTTGACAGAAATGAATATTTTGGGTGGAAATGTCCTTATTTTGTAGAGGAAAGCAGGAATTCTGGAAACAATGTGGCCTACTCCGATGGAAAGCATCATTTTCTAGAGAAAATGTCTTCTTTCAGGGATGAAAACCAGCATTTTTGGGAATAAAATGCTATTGTTAGGGTGAAAAGCATTATTTTGGAAAGAAAATCATACTTTTGCCAAGATAAAGAGTGATACTTAAGACAGACCTTGTAATTTGTGGGGAAGTTTTGATATTTCTGTGAAACTATTCTAAATGTTGACAGAAATGGAAATTTCGGGTGGGAATGTCCTGGTTTAGTAGAGGAAAACAGGAATTCTGGAAACAATGGGTCATATGATGCTAGAAAGCATCATTTTGTAGAGAAAATGTCTTCCTTTGGAGATGAAAGCCAGAAATTTGGGGAGAAAAAGCTATATGCAGGCATTAAAAAGCATTATTTTGGAAAGATAATATTTTTGCCAAGATAAAGAATGATACTTAAGAGAGAACTTCTGATTTCTGGGATAAGTATCCATATTCGTGTGAAAATTTTCAAACTTTTGACGGAAATTGATATTTCGGGTGGAGATGTCTCTATTCTGTAGAGGAAAACAGGTATTCTGGATACAAAGTGCCATATTCTGCTAGAAAGCATCATTTTGTAGAGAAAACGTCTTCTTTCATGGATGAAGACCAGCATTTTGGGGAATAAAATGCTGATTTGTGGGATGAAAAGCATTATTTTGGAAAGAAAATTCCATTTATTACAATGATAAGGAGTGATAACCTTCTTATTTCTGGGATAAGTATTGTTATTCTGGTGAAAAATGGTCTAAATTTTGTCAGAAATTGATATTTCGGGTGGAAATGCCCTACTTTTGTACAGGCAAACAGGCATGGTGGAATTAATGCGTCATATTCTCCCAGAAAGCATCGTTTTGTAGAGGAAGTTATCTTCTATTGTGGTTAAAAACCAGAATTTTGGGGAGAAAATGCTATTTTTAGGGATGAAAAGCATTATTTTGGAAAGAAAATTCCATTTATTGCAAGGATAAGGAGTGATACTTAGGAGAGAACTTCTTATTTCTGGGATAAGTATTGTTATTCTGGTGAAAAATTGCCTAAATGTTGTCAGAAATTGATATTTCGGGTGGAAATCTCCTTGTTTTGTAGAGGAAAGCAGGTATTCTGGAAGCAATGCTTGATAACTGAGCTAGAAAGCTTCATTTTGTAGAGAAAATGTCATCTTTTGGGGATAAAAACCAGCACTTTGGGGAGGAAATGATGTTTTTAAGGTTGAGAAGCATTATTTTGGAAAGAAAATCCTACTTTTGCGAAGATAAAGAGTGATACTTAAGAAAGAACTTCTGATTTCTGGGGTAACTATTGATAGTCTTGTGAAAATTTTCCAAATTTTGACAGAGACTGATATTTAGGGTGGACATGTCCTTAATTTGTAAAGGAAAAGAAGTATTCTGGCAACAGTGTGTCATATCATACTAAAAAGCAGCATTCTGTAGATAGAATGACCTCTTATAGGGATGAAAATCAGTATTTGGAGAAAAAATGCTATATTTAGGGAGGAATGGCATCATTTTGGAAAGAAAGCTATATTGATTGCAAGGATAAGGAGTGATACTTCAGAGAGAACTTCTTATTTCTGGCATAGGTATCGATAGTAGTGTGAAAATTTTCTAAATGTTGACAGAAATGGATATTTTGGGTGGAAATGTCTTTATTTTGTAGAGGAAAGCAGGAATTCTGGAAACAATGTGGCCTACTCCGATGGAAAGCATCATTTTCTAGAGAAAATGTCTTCTTTCAGGGATGAAAACCAGCATTTTTGGGAATAAAATGCTATTGTTAGGGTGAAAAGCATTATTTTGGAAAGAAAATCATACTTTTGCCAAGATAAAGAGTGATACTTAAGACAGACCTTGTAATTTGTGGGGAAGTTTTGATATTTCTGTGAAACTATTCTAAATGTTGACAGAAATGGAAATTTCGGGTGGGAATGTCCTGGTTTAGTAGAGGAAAACAGGAATTCTGGAAACAATGGGTCATATGATGCTAGAAAGCATCATTTTGTAGAGAAAATGTCTTCCTTTGGAGATGAAAGCCAGAAATTTGGGGAGAAAAAGCTATATGCAGGCATTAAAAAGCATTATTTTGGAAAGATAATATTTTTGCCAAGATAAAGAATGATACTTAAGAGAGAACTTCTGATTTCTGGGATAAGTATCCATATTCGTGTGAAAATTTTCAAACTTTTGATGGAAATTGATATTTCGGGTGGAGATGTCTCTATTCTGTAGAGGAAAACAGGTATTCTGGATACAAAGTGCCATATTCTGCTAGAAAGCATCATTTTGTAGAGAAAACGTCTTCTTTCAGGGATGAAGACCAGCATTTTGGGGAATAAAATGCTGATTTGTGGGATGAAAAGCATTATTTTGGAAAGAAAATTCCATTTATTGCAATGATAAGGAGTGATAACCTTCTTATTTCTGGGATAAGTATTGTTATTCTGGTGAAAAATGGTCTAAATGTTGTCAGAAATTGATATTTCGGGTGGAAATGCCCTACTTTTGTACAGGGCAAACAGGCATGGTGGAATTAATGCGTCATATTCTCCCAGAAAGCATCGTTTTGTAGAGGAAGTTATCTTCTATTGTGGTTAAAAACCAGAATTTTGGGGAGAAAATGCTATTTTTAGGGATGAAAAGCATTATTTTGGAAAGAAAATTCCATTTATTGCAAGGATAAGGAGTGATACTTAGGAGAGAACTTCTTATTTCTGGGATAAGTATTGTTATTCTGGTGAAAAATTGCCAAAATGTTGTCAGAAATTGATATTTCGGGTGGAAATCTCCTTGTTTTGTAGAGGAAAGCAGGTATTCTGGAAGCAATGCTTGATAACTGAGCTAGAAAGCTTCATTTTGTAGAGAAAATGTCATCTTTTGGGGATAAAAACCAGCACTTTGGGGAGGAAATGATGTTTTTAAGGTTGAGAAGCATTATTTTGGAAAGAAAATCCTACTTTTGCGAAGATAAAGAGTGATACTTAAGAAAGAACTTCTGATTTCTGGGGTAACTATTGATAGTCTTGTGAAAATTTTCCAAATTTTGACAGAGACTGATATTTAGCGTGGACATGTCCTTAATTTGTAAAGGAAAAGAAGTATTCTGGCAACAGTGTGTCATATCATACTAAAAAGCAGCATTCTGTAGATAGAATGACCTCTTATAGGGATGAAAATCAGTATTTGGAGAAAAAATGCTATAATTAGGGAGGAATGGCATCATTTTGGAAAGAAAGCTATATTGATTGCAAGGATAAGGAGTGATACTTCAGAGAGAACTTCTTATTTCTGGCATAGGTATCGATAGTAGTGTGAAAATTTTCTAAATGTTGACAGAAATGGATATTTTGGGTGGAAATGTCTTTATTTTGTAGAGGAAAGCAGGAATTCTGGAAACAATGTGGCCTACTCCGATGGAAAGCATCATTTTCTAGAGAAAATGTCTTCTTTCAGGGATGAAAACCAGCATTTTTGGGAATAAAATGCTATTGTTAGGGTGAAAAGCATTATTTTGGAAAGAAAATCATACTTTTGCCAAGATAAAGAGTGATACTTAAGACAGACCTTGTAATTTGTGGGGAAGTTTTGATATTTCTGTGAAACTATTCTAAATGTTGACAGAAATGGAAATTTCGGGTGGGAATGTCCTGGTTTAGTAGAGGAAAACAGGAATTCTGGAAACAATGGGTCATATGATGCTAGAAAGCATCATTTTGTAGAGAAAATGTCTTCCTTTGGAGATGAAAGCCAGAAATTTGGGGAGAAAAAGCTATATGCAGGCATTAAAAAGCATTATTTTGGAAAGATAATATTTTTGCCAAGATAAAGAATGATACTTAAGAGAGAACTTCTGATTTCTGGGATAAGTATCCATATTCGTGTGAAAATTTTCAAACTTTTGACGGAAATTGATATTTCGGGTGGAGATGTCTCTATTCTGTAGAGGAAAACAGGTATTCTGGATACAAAGTGCCATATTCTGCTAGAAAGCATCATTCTGTAGAGAAAACGTCTTCTTTCAGGGATGAAGACCAGCATTTTGGGGAATAAAATGCTGATTTGTGGGATGAAAAGCATTATTTTGGAAAGAAAATTCCATTTATTGCAATGATAAGGAGTGATAAACCTTCTTATTTCTGGGATAAGTATTGTTATTCTGGTGAAAAATGGTCTAAATTTTGTCAGAAATTGATATTTCGGGTGGAAATGCCCTACTTTTGTACAGGCAAACAGGCATGCTGGAATTAATGCGTCATATTCTCCCAGAAAGCATCGTTTTGTAGAGGAAGTTATCTTCTATTGTGGTTAAAAACCAGAATTTTGGGGAGAAAATGCTATTTTTAGGGATGAAAAGCATTATTTTGGAAAGAAAATTCCACTTATTCCAAGGATAAGGAGTGATACTTAGGAGAGAACTTCATATTTCTGGGATAAGTATTGTTATTTCTGGTGAAAAATTGCCTAAATGTTGTCAGAAACTGATATTCGGGTGGAAATCTCCTTGTTTTGTAGAGGAAAGCAGGTATTCTGGAAGCAATGCTTGATAACTGAGCTAGAAAGCTTCATTTTTGTAGAGAAAATGTCATCTTTTGGGGATAAAAACCAGCACTTTGGGGAGGAAATGATGTTTTTTAAGGTTGAGAAGCATTATTTTGGAAAGAAAATCCTACTTTTGCGAAGATAAAGAGTGATACTTAAGAAAGAACTTCTGATTTCTGGGGTAACTATTGATAGTCTTGTGGAAATTTTCCAAATTTTGACAGAGACTGATATTTAGCGTGGAAATGTCCTTAATTTGTAAAGGAAAAGAAGTATTCTGGCAACAGTGTGTCATATCATACTAAAAAGCAGCATTCTGTAGATAGAATGACCTCTTATAGGGATGAAAATCAGTATTTGGAGAAAAAATGCTATATTTAGGGAGGAATGGCATCATTTTGGAAAGAAAGCTATATTGATTGCAAGGATAAGGAGTGATACTTCAGAGAGAACTTCTTATTTCTGGCATAGGTATCGATAGTAGTGTGAAAATTTTCTAAATGTTGACAGAAATGGATATTTTGGGTGGAAATGTCTTTATTTTGTAGAGGAAAGCAGGAATTCTGGAAACAATGTGGCCTACTCCGATGGAAAGCATCATTTTCTAGAGAAAATTGTCCTTCTTTCAGGGATGAAAACCAGCATTTTTGGGAATAAAATGCTATTGTTAGGGTGAAAAGCATTATTTTGGAAAGAAAATCATACTTTTGCCAAGATAAAGAGTGATACTTAAGACAGACCTTGTAATTTGTGGGGAAGTTTTGATATTTCTGTGAAACTATTCTAAATGTTGACAGAAATGGAAATTTCGGGTGGGAATGTCCTGGTTTAGTAGAGGAAAACAGGAATTCTGGAAACAATGGGTCATATGATGCTAGAAAGCATCATTTTGTAGAGAAAATGTCTTCCTTTGGAGATGAAAGCCAGAAATTTGGGGAGAAAAAGCTATATGCAGGCATTAAAAAGCATTATTTTGGAAAGATAATATTTTTGCCAAGATAAAGAATGATACTTAAGAGAGAACTTCTGATTTCTGGGATAAGTATCCATATTCGTGTGAAATTTTCAAACTTTTGACGGAAATTGATATTTCGGGTGGAGATGTCTCTATTCTGTAGAGGAAACAGGTATTCTGGATACAAAGTGCCATATCTGCTAGAAAGGCATCATTTTGTAGAGAAAACGTCTTCTTTCAGGGATGAAGGACCAGCATTTTGGGGAATAAAATGCTGATTTGTGGGATGAAAAGCATTATTTTGGAAAGAAAATTCCATTTATTGCAATGATAAGGAGTGATAACCTCCTTATTTCTGGGATAAGTATTGTTATTCTGGTGAAAAATGGTCTAAAATTTTGTCAGAAATTGATATTTCGGGTGGAAATGCCCTACTTTTGTACAGGCAAACAGGCATGGTGGAATTAATGCGTCATATTCTCCCAGAAAGCATCGTTTTGTAGAGGAAGTTATCTTCTATTGTGGTTAAAAACCAGAATTTTGGGGAGAAAATGCTATTTTTAGGGATGAAAAGCATTATTTTGGAAAGAAAATTCCATTTATTGCAAGGATAAGGAGTGATACTTAGGAGAGAACTTCTTATTTCTGGGATAAGTATTGTTATTCTGGTGAAAAATTGCCAAAATGTTGTCAGAAATTGATATTTCGGGTGGAAATCTCCTTGTTTTGTAGAGGAAAAGCAGGTATTCTGGAAGCAATGCTTGATAACTGAGCTAGAAAGCTTCATTTTGTAGAGAAAATGTCATCTTTTGGGGATAAAAACCAGCACTTTGGGGAGGAAATGATGTTTTTAAGGTTGAGAAGCATTATTTTGGAAAGAAAATCCTACTTTTGCGAAGATAAAGAGTGATACTTAAGAAAGAACTTCTGATTTCTGGGGTAACTATTGATAGTCTTGTGGAAATTTTCCAAATTTTGACAGAGACTGATATTTAGCGTGGAAATGTCCTTAATTTGTAAAGGAAAAGAAGTATTCTGGCAACAGTGTGTCATATCATACTAAAAAGCCAGCATTCTGTAGATAGAATGACCTCTTATAGGGATGAAAATCAGTATTTGGAGAAAAAATGCTATATTTAGGGAGGAATGGCATCATTTTGGAAAGAAAGCTATATTGATTGCAAGGATAAGGAGTGATACTTCAGAGAGAACTTCTTATTTCTGGCATAGGTATCGATAGTAGTGTGAAAATTTTCTAAATGTTGACAGAAATGGATATTTTGGGTGGAAATGTCTTTATTTTGTAGAGGAAAGCAGGAATTCTGGAAACAATGTGGCCTACTCCGATGGAAAGCATCATTTTCTAGAGAAAATGTCTTCTTTCAGGGATGAAAACCTGCATTTTTGGGAATAAAATGCTATTGTTAGGGTGAAAAAGCATTATTTTGGAAAGAAAATCATACTTTTGCCAAGATAAAGAGTGATACTTAAGACAGACCTTGTAATTTGTGGGGAAGTTTTTGATATTTCTGTGAAACTATTCTAAATGTTGACAGAAATGGAAATTTCGGGTGGGAATGTCCTGGTTTAGTAGAGGAAAACAGGAATCTGGAAACAATGGGTCATATGATGCTAGAAAGCATCATTTTGTAGAGAAAATGTCTTCCTTTGGAGATGAAAGCCAGAAATTTGGGGAGAAAAAAGCTATATGCAGGCATTAAAAAGCATTATTTTGGAAAGATAATATTTTTGCCAAGATAAAGAATGATACTTAAGAGAGAACTTCTGATTTCTGGGGATAAGTATCCATATTCGTGTGAAAATTTTCAAACTTTTGACGGAAATTGATATTTCGGGTGGAGATGTCTCTATTCTGTAGAGGAAAACAGGTATTCTGGATACAAAGTGCCATATTCTGCTAGAAAGCATCATTCTGTAGAGAAAACGTCTTCTTTCAGGATGAAGACCAGCATTTTGGGGAATAAAATGCTGATTTGTGGATGAAAAGCATTATTTTGGAAAGAAAATTCCATTTATTGCAATGATAAGGAGTGATAAACCTTCTTATTTCTGGGATAAGTATTGTTATTCTGGTGAAAAATGGTCTAAATGTTGTCAGAAATTGATATTTCGGGTGGAAATGCCCTACTTTTGTACAGGCAAACAGGCATGCTGGAATTAATGCGTCATATTCTCCCAGAAAGCATCGTTTTGTAGAGGAAGTTATCTTCTATTGTGGTTAAAAACCAGATTTTTGGGGAGAAAATGCTATTTTTAGGGATGAAAAGCATTATTTTGGAAAGAAAATTCCATTTATTGCAAGGATAAGGAGTGGATACTTAGGAGAGAACTTCTTATTTCTGGGATAAGTATTGTTATTCTGGTGAAAAATTGCCCAAAATGTTGTCAGAAATTGATATTTCGGGTGGAAATCTCCTTGTTTTGTAGAGGAAAGCAGGTATTCTGGAAGCAATGCTTGATAACTGAGCTAGAAAGCTTCATTTTGTAGAGAAAATGTCATCTTTTGGGGATAAAAACCAGCACTTTGGGGAGGAAATGATGTTTTTAAGGTTGAGAAGCATTATTTTGGAAAAGAAAATCCTACTTTTTGCGAAGATAAAGAGTGATACTTAAGAAAGAACTTCTGATTTCTGGGGTAACTATTGATAGTCTTGTGAAAATTTTCCAAATTTTGACAGAGACTGATATTTAGGGTGGACATGTCCTTAATTTGTAAAGGAAAAGAAGTATTCTGGCAACAGTGTGTCATATCATACTAAAAAGCAGCATTCTGTAGATAGAATGACCTCTTATAGGGATGAAAATCAGTATTTGGAGAAAAAAATGCTATATTTAGGGAGGAATGGCATCATTTTGGAAAGAAAGCTATATTTGATTGCAAGGATAAGGAGTGATACTTCAGAGAGAACTTCTTATTTCTGGCATAGGTATCGATAGTAGTGTGAAAATTTTCTAAATGTTGACAGAAATGGATATTTTTGGGTGGAAATGTCTTTATTTTGTAGAGGAAAGCAGGAATTCTGGAAACAATGTGGCCTACTCCGATGGAAAGCATCATTTTCTAGAGAAAATGTCTTCTTTCAGGGATGAAAACCAGCATTTTTGGGAATAAAATGCTATTGTTAGGGTGAAAAGCATTATTTTGGAAAGAAAATCATACTTTTGCCAAGATAAAGAGTGATACTTAAGACAGACCTTGTAATTTGTGGGGAAGTTTTGATATTTCTGTGAAACTATTCTAAATGTTGACAGAAATGGAAATTTCGGGTGGGAATGTCCTGGTTTAGTAGAGGAAAACAGGAATTCCTGGAAACAATGGGTCATATGATGCTAGAAAGCATCATTTTGTAGAGAAAATGTCTTCCTTTGGAGATGAAAGCCAGAAATTTGGGGAGAAAAAGCTATATGCAGGCATTAAAAAGCATTATTTTGGAAAGATAATATTTTTGCCAAGATAAAGAATGATACTTAAGAGAGAACTTCTGATTTCTGGGATAAGTATCCATATTCGTGTGAAAATTTTCAAACTTTTGACGGAAATTGATATTTCGGGTGGAGATGTCTCTATTCTGTAGAGGAAAACAGGTATTCTGGATACAAAGTGCATATTCTGCTAGAAAGCATCATTCTGTAGAGAAAACGTCTTCTTTCAGGGATGAAGACCCAGCATTTTGGGGAATAAAATGCTGATTTGTGGATGAAAAGCATTATTTTGGAAAGAAAATTCCATTTATTGCAATGATAAGGAGTGATAACCTTATTTCTGGGATAAGTATTGTTATTCTGGTGAAAAATGGTCTAAATGTTGTCAGAAATTGATATTTCGGGTGGAAATGCCCTACTTTTGTACAGGCAAACAGGCATGGTGGAATTAATGCGTCATATTCTCCCAGAAAGCATCGTTTTGTAGAGGAAGTTATCTTCTATTGTGGTTAAAAACCAGAATTTTGGGGAGAAAATGCTATTTTTAGGGATGAAAAGCATTATTTGGAAAGAAAATTCCATTTATTGCAAGGATAAGGAGTGATACTTAGGAGAGAACTTCTTATTTCTGGGATAAGTATTGTTATTCTGGTGAAAAATTGCAAAATGTTGTCAGAAATTGATATTTCGGGTGGAAATCTCCTTGTTTTGTAGAGGGAAAGCAGGTATTCTGGAAGCAATGCTTGATAACTGAGCTAGAAAGCTTCATTTTGTAGAGAAAATGTCATCTTTTGGGGATAAAAACCAGCACTTTGGGGAGGAAATGATGTTTTTAAGGTTGAGAAGCATTATTTTGGAAAGAAAATCCTACTTTTGCGAAGATAAAGAGTGATACTTAAGAAAGAACTTCTGATTTCTGGGGTAACTATTGATAGTCTTGTGAAAATTTTCCAAATTTTGACAGAGACTGATATTTAGGGTGGGACATGTCCTTAATTTGTAAAGGAAAAGAAGTATTCTGCAACAGTGTGTCATATCATACTAAAAAGCAGCATTCTGTAGATAGAATGACCTCTTATAGGGATGAAAATCAGTATTTGGAGAAAAAATGCTATATTTAGGGAGGAATGGCATCATTTTGGAAAGAAAAGCTATATTGATTGCAAGGATAAGGAGTGATACTTCAGAGAGAACTTCTTATTTCTGGCATAGGTATCGATAGTAGTGTGAAAATTTTCTAAATGTTGACAGAAATGGATATTTTGGGTGGAAATGTCTTTATTTTGTAGAGGAAAGCAGGAATTCTGGAAACAATGTGGCCCTACTCCGATGGAAAGCATCATTTTCTAGAGAAAATGTCTTCTTTCAGGGATGAAAACCAGCATTTTTGGGAATAAAATGCTATTGTTAGGGTGAAAAGCATTATTTTGGAAAGAAAATCATACTTTTGCAAGATAAAGAGTGATACTTAAGACAGACCTTGTAATTTGTGGGGAAGTTTTGATATTTCTGTGAAACTATTCTAAATGTTGACAGAAATGGAAATTTCGGGTGGGAATGTCCTGGTTTAGTAGAGGAAACAGGAATTCTGGAAACAATGGGGTCATATGATGCTAGAAAGCATCATTTTGTAGAGAAAATGTCTTCCTTTGGAGATGAAAGCCAGAAATTTGGGGAGAAAAAGCTATATGCAGGCATTAAAAAGCATTATTTTGGAAAGATAATATTTTTGCCAAGATAAAGAATGATACTTAAGAGAGAACTTCTGATTTCTGGGATAAGTATCCATATTCGTGTGAAAATTTTCAAACTTTTGACGGAAATTGATATTTCGGGTGGAGATGTCTCTATTCCTGTAGAGGAAAACAGGTATTCTGGATACAAAGTGCCATATTCTGCTAGAAAGCATCATTCTGTAGAGAAAACGTCTTCTTTCAGGGATGAAGACCAGCATTTTGGGGAATAAAAATGCTGATTTGTGGGATGAAAAGCATTATTTTGGAAAGAAAATTCCATTTATTGCAATGATAAGGAGTGATAACCTTCTTATTTCTGGGATAAGTATTGTTATTCTGGTGAAAAAATGGTCTAAATTTTGTCAGAAATTGATATTTCGGGTGGAAATGCCCTACTTTTGTACAGGCAAACAGGCATGCTGGAATTAATGCGTCATATTCTCCCAGAAAGCATCGTTTTGTAGAGGAAGTTATCTTCTATTGTGGTTAAAAACCAGAATTTTGGGGAGAAAATGCTATTTTTAGGGATGAAAAGCATTATTTTGGAAAGAAAATTCCATTATTGCAAGGATAAGGAGTGATACTTAGGAGAGAACTTCTTATTTCTGGATAAGTATTGTTATTCTGGTGAAAAATTGCCAAAAATGTTGTCAGAAATTGATATTTCGGGTGGAAATCTCCTTGTTTTGTAGAGGAAAGCAGGTATTCTGGAAGCAATGCTTGATAACTGAGCTAGAAAGCTTCATTTTGTAGAGAAAATGTCATCTTTTGGGGATAAAAACCAGCACTTTGGGGAGGAAATGATGTTTTTAAGGTTGAGAAGCATTATTTTGGAAAGAAAATCCTACTTTTGCGAAGATAAAAGAGTGATACTTAAGAAAGAACTTCTGATTTCTGGGGTAAACTATTGATAGTCTTGTGAAAATTTTCCAAATTTTGACAGAGACTGATATTTAGGGTGGACATGTCCCTTAATTTGTAAAGGAAAAGAAGTATTCTGGCAACAGTGTGTCATATCATACTAAAAAGCAGCATTCTGTAGATAGAATGACCTCTTATAGGGATGAAAATCAGTATTTGGAGAAAAAATGCTATATTTAGGGAGGAATGGCATCATTTTGGAAAGAAAGCTATATTGATTGCAAGGATAAGGAGTGATACTTCAGAGAGAACTTCTTATTTCTGGCATAGGTATCGATAGTAGTGTGAAAATTTTCTAAATGTTGACAGAAATGGATATTTTGGGTGGAAATGTCTTTATTTTGTAGAGGAAAGCAGGAATTCTGGAAACAATGTGGGCCTACTCCGATGGAAAGCATCATTTTCTAGAGAAAATGTCTTCTTTCAGGGATGAAAACCAGCATTTTTGGGAATAAAATGCTATTGTTAGGGTGAAAAGCATTATTTTGGAAAGAAAATCATACTTTTGCCAAGATAAAGAGTGATACTTAAGACAGACCTTGTAATTTGTGGGAAGTTTTGATATTTCTGTGAAACTATTCTAAATGTTGACAGAAATGGAAATTTCGGGTGGGAATGTCCCTGGTTTAGTAGAGGAAAACAGGAATTCTGGGAAACAATGGGTCATATGATGCTAGAAAGCATCATTTTGTAGAGAAAATGTCTTCCTTTGGAGATGAAAGCCAGAAATTTGGGGAGAAAAAGCTATATGCAGGCATTAAAAAGCATTATTTTTGGAAAGATAATATTTTTGCCAAGATAAAGAATGATACTTAAGAGAGAACTTCTGATTTCTGGGATAAGTATCCATATTCGTGTGAAAAATTTTCAAACTTTTGACGGAAATTTGATATTTCGGGTGGAGATGTCTCTATTCTGTAGAGGAAAACAGGTATTCTGGATACAAAGTGCCATATTCTGCTAGAAAGCATCATTCTGTAGAGAAAACGTCTTCTTTCAGGGATGAAGACCAGCATTTTGGGGAATAAAATGCTGATTTGTGGATGAAAAGCATTATTTTGGAAAGAAAATTCCATTTATTGCAATGATAAGGAGTGATAACCTTCTTATTTCTGGGATAAGTATTGTTTATTCTGGTGAAAAATGGTCTAAATTTTGTCAGAAATTGATATTTCGGGTGGAAATGCCCTACTTTTGTACAGGCAAAACAGGCATGCTGGAATTAATGCGTCATATTCTCCCAGAAGCATCGTTTTGTAGAGGAAGTTATCTTCTATTGTGGTTAAAAACCAGAATTTTGGGGAGAAAATGCTATTTTTAGGGATGAAAAGCATTATTTTGGAAAGAAAATTCCATTTATTGCAAGGATAAGGAGTGATACTTAGGAGAGAACTTCTTATTTCTGGGATAAGTATTGTTATTCTGGTGAAAAATTGCCAAAATGTTGTCAGAAATTGATATTTCGGGTGAAATCTCCTTGTTTTGTAGAGGAAAGCAGGTATTCTGGAAGCAATGCTTGATAACTGAGCTAGAAAGCTTCATTTTGTAGAGAAAATGTCATCTTTTGGGGATAAAAACCAGCACTTTGGGGAGGAAATGATGTTTTTTAAGGTTGAGAAGCATTATTTTGGAAAGAAAATCCTACCTTTTGCGAAGATAAAGAGTGATACTTAAGAAAGAACTTCTGATTTCTGGGGTAACTATTGATAGTCTTGTGAAAATTTTCCAAATTTTGACAGAGACTGATATTTAGGGTGGACATGTCCTTAATTTGTAAAGGAAAAAAGAGTATTCTGGCAACAGTGTGTCATATCATACTAAAAAGCAGCATTCTGTAGATAGAATGACCTCTTATAGGGATGAAAATCAGTATTTGGAGAAAAAAATGCTATATTTAGGGAGGAATGGCATCATTTTGGAAAGAAAGCTATATTGATTGCAAGGATAAGGAGTGATACTTCAGAGAGAACTTCTTATTTCTGGCATAGGTATCGATAGTAGTGTGAAAATTTTCTAAATGTTGACAGAAATGGATATTTTGGGTGGAAATGTCTTTATTTTGTAGAGGAAAGCAGGAATTCTGGAAACAATGTGGCCTACTCCGATGGAAAGCATCATTTTCTAGAGAAAATGTCTTCTTTCAGGGATGAAAACCAGCATTTTTGGGAATAAAATGCTATTGTTAGGGTGAAAAGCATTATTTTGGAAAGAAAATCATACTTTTGCCAAGATAAAGAGTGATACTTAAGACAGACCTTGTAATTTGTGGGGAAGTTTTGATATTTCTGTGAAAACTATTCTAAATGTTGACAGAAATGGAAATTTCGGGTGGGAATGTCCTGGTTTAGTAGAGGAAAACAGGAATTCTGGAAACAATGGGTCATATGATGCTAGAAAGCATCATTTTGTAGAGAAAATGTCTCTTCCTTTGGAGATGAAAGCCAGAAATTTGGGGAGAAAAAGCTATATGCAGGCATTAAAAAGCATTATTTTGGAAAGATATATTTTTTGCCAAGATAAAGAATGATACTTAAGAGAGAACTTCTGATTTCTGGGATAAGTATCCATATTCGTGTGAAAATTTTCAAACTTTTGACGGAAATTGATATTTCGGGTGGAGATGTCTCTATTCTGTAGAGGAAAACAGGTATTCTGGATACAAAGTGCCATATTCTGCTAGAAAGCATCATTCTGTAGAGAAAACGTCTTCTTTCAGGGATGAAGACCAGCATTTTGGGGAATAAAATGCTGATTTGTGGGATGAAAAGGCATTATTTTGGAAAGAAAATTCCATTTATTGCAATGATAAGGAGTGATAACCTTCTTATTTCTGGGATAAGTATTGTTATTCTGGTGAAAAATGGTCTAAATTTTGTCAGAAATTGATATTTCGGGTGGAAATGCCCTACTTTTGTACAGGCAAACAGGCATGCTGGAATTAATGCGTCATATTCTCCCAGAAAGCATCGTTTTGTAGAGGAAGTTATCTTCTATTGTGGTTAAAAACCAGAATTTTGGGGAGAAAATGCTATTGTTAGGGATGAAAAGCATTATTTTGGAAAGAAAATTCCATTTATTGCAAGGATAAGGAGTGATACTTAGGAGAGAACTTCTTATTTCTGGGATAAGTATTGTTATTCTGGTGAAAAATTGCCAAAATGTTGTCAGAAATTGATATTTCGGGTGGGAAATCTCCTTGTTTTGTAGAGGAAAGCAGGTATTTCTGGAAGCAATGCTTGATAACTGAGCTAGAAAGCTTCATTTTGTAGAGAAAATGTCATCTTTTGGGGATAAAAACCAGCACTTTGGGGAGGAAATGATGTTTTTAAGGTTGAGAAGCATTATTTTGGAAAGAAAATCCTACTTTTGCGAAGATAAAGAGTGATACTTTAAGAAAGAAACTTCTGATTTCTGGGGTAACTATTGATAGTCTTGTGAAAATTTTCCCAAATTTTGACAGAGACTGATATTTAGGGTGGACATGTCCTTAATTTGTAAAGGAAAAGAAGTATTCTGGCAACAGTGTGTCATATCATACTAAAAAAGCAGCATTCTGTAGATAGAATGACCTCTTATAGGGATGAAAATCAGTATTTGGAGAAAAAAATGCTATATTTAGGGAGGAATGGCATCATTTTGGAAAGAAAGCTATATTGATTGCAAGGATAAGGAGTGATACTTCAGAGAGAACTTCTTATTTCTGGCATAGGTATCGATAGTAGTGTGAAAATTTCTAAATGTTGACAGAAATGGATATTTTGGGTGGAAATGTCTTTATTTTGTAGAGGAAAGCAGGAATTCTGGAAACAATGTGGCCTACTCCGATGGAAAGCATCATTTTCTAGAGAAAATGTCTTCTTTCAGGGATGAAAACCAGCATTTTTGGGAATAAAATGCTATTGTTAGGGTGAAAAGCATTATTTTGGAAAGAAAATCATACTTTTGCCAAGATAAAGAGTGATACTTAAGGACAGACCTTGTAATTTGTGGGGAAGTTTTGATATTTCTGTGAAACTATTCTAAATGTTGACAGAAATGGAAATTTCGGGTGGGAATGTCCCTGGTTTAGTAGAGGAAAACAGGAATTCTGGAAACAATGGGTCATATGATGCTAGAAAGCATCATTTTGTAGAGAAAATGTCTTCCTTTGGAGATGAAAGCCAGAAATTTGGGGAGAAAAAGCTATATGCAGGCATTAAAAAGCATTATTTTGGAAAGATAATATTTTTGCCAAGATAAAGAATGATACTTAAGAGAGAACTTCTGATTTCTGGGATAAGTATCCATATTCGTGTGAAAATTTTCAAACTTTTGATGGAAATTGATATTTCGGGTGGAGATGTCTCTATTCTGTAGAGGAAAACAGGTATTCTGGATACAAAGTGCCATATTCTGCTAGAAAGCATCATTTTGTAGAGAAAACGTCTTCTTTCAGGGATGAAGACCAGCATTTTGGGGAATAAAATGCTGATTTGTGGGATGAAAAGCATTATTTTGGAAAGAAAATTCCATTTATTGCAAGGATAAGGAGTGATAACCTTCTTATTTCTGGGATAAGTATTGTTATTCTGGTGAAAAATGGTCTAAATATAGACAGAAATTGATATTTCGGGTGGAAATGCCCTACTTTTGTACAGGCAAACAGGCATGGTGGAATTAATGCGTCATATTCTCCCAGAAAGCATCGTTTTGTAGAGGAAGTTATCTTCTATTGTGGTTAAAAACCAGAATTTTGGGGAGAAAATGCTATTTTTAGGGATGAAAAGCATTATTTTGGAAAGAAAATTCCACTTATTCCAAGGATAAGGAGTGATACTTAGGAGAGAACTTCTTATTTCTGGGATAAGTATTGTTATTCTGGTGAAAAATTGCCTAAATGTTGTCAGAAACTGATATTTCGGGTGGAAATCTCCTTGTTTTGTAGAGGAAAGCAGGTATTCTGGAAGCAATGCTTGATAACTGAGCTAGAAAGCTTCATTTTGTAGAGAAAATGTCATCTTTTGGGGATAAAAACCAGCACTTTGGGGAGGAAATGATGTTTTTAAGGTTGAGAAGCATTATTTTGGAAAGAAAATCCTACTTTTGCGAAGATAAAGAGTGATACTTAAGAAAGAACTTCTGATTTCTGGGGTAACTATTGATAGTCTTGTGAAAATTCTCCAAATTTTGACAGAGACTGATATTTAGGGTGGAAATGTCCCTTAATTTGTAAAGGAAAAGAAGTATTCTGGCAACAGTGTGTCATATCATACTAAAAAGCAGAATTCCGTAGATAGAATGACCTCTTATAGGGATGAAAATCAGTATTTTGGAGAAAAAATGCTATATTTAGGGAGGAATGGCATCATTTTGGAAAGAAAGCTATATTGATTGCAAGGATAAGGAGTGATACTTCAGAGAGAACTTCTTATTTCTGGCATAGGTATCGATAGTAGTGTGAAAATTTCTAAATGTTGACAGAAATGGATATGTTGGGTGGAAATGTCTTTATTTTGTAGAGGAAAGCAGGAATTCTTGGAAACAATGTGGCCTACTCCGATGGAAAGCATCATTTTCTAGAGAAAATGTCTTCTTTCAGGGATGAAAACCAGCATTTTTGGGAATAAAATGCTATTGTTAGGGTGAAAAGCATTATTTTGGAAAGAAAATCATACTTTTGCCAAGATAAAGAGTGATACTTAAGACAGACCTTGTAATTTGTGGGGAAGTTTTGATATTTCTGTGAAACTATTCTAAATGTTGACAGAAATGGAAATTTCGGGTGGGAATGTCCTGGTTTAGTAGAGGAAAACAGGAATTCTGGAAACAATGGGTCATATGATGCTAGAAAGCATCATTTTGTAGAGAAAATGTCTTCCTTTGGAGATGAAAGCCAGAAATTTGGGGAGAAAAAGCTATATGCAGGCATTAAAAAGCATTATTTTGGAAAGATAATATTTTTGCCAAGATAAAGAATGATACTTAAGAGAGAACTTCTGATTTTCTGGGATAAGTATCCATATTCGTGTGAAAATTTCAAACTTTTGACGGAAATTGATATTTCGGGTGAGATGTCTCTATTCTGTAGAGGAAAACAGGTATTCTGGATACAAAGTGCCATATTCTGCTAGAAAGCATCATTCTGTAGAGAAAAACGTCTTCTTTCAGGGATGAAGACCAGCATTTTGGGGAATAAAATGCTGAATTTGTGGGATGAAAAGCATTATTTTGGAAAGAAAATTCCATTTATTGCAATGATAAGGAGTGATAACCTTCTTATTTCTGGGATAAGTATTGTTTATTCTGGTGAAAAATGGTCTAAATTTTGTCAGAAATTGATATTTCGGGTGGAAATGCCCTACTTTTGTACAGGCAAACAGGCATGCTGGAATTAATGCGTCATATTCTCCCAGAAAGCATCGTTTTGTAGAGGAAGTTATCTTCTATTGTGGTTAAAAAACCAGAATTTTGGGGAGAAAATGCTATTTTTAGGGATGAAAAGCATTATTTTGGAAAGAAAATTCCATTTATTGCAAGGATAAGGAGTGATACTTAGGAGAGAACTTCTTATTTCTGGGATAAGTATTGTTATTCTGGTGAAAAATTGCCAAAATGTTGTCAGAAATTGATATTTCGGGTGGAAATCTCCTTGTTTTGTAGAGGAAAGCAGGTATTCTGGAAGCAATGCTTGATAACTGAGCTAGAAAGCTTCATTTTGTAGAGAAAATGTCATCTTTTGGGGATAAAAAACCAGCACTTTGGG
Source organism: Excalfactoria chinensis (assembly GCF_039878825.1). Lineage (NCBI taxonomy): Eukaryota > Metazoa > Chordata > Aves > Galliformes > Phasianidae > Excalfactoria > Excalfactoria chinensis. Next base: position 47,256 of record NW_027315628.1, read on the forward strand.
GAGGAAATGATGTTTTTAAGGTTGAGAAGCATTATTTTGGAAAGAAAATCCTACTTTTGCGAAGATAAAGAGTGATACTTAAGAAAGAACTTCTGATTTCTGGGGTAACTATTGATAGTCTTGTGAAAATTTTCCAAATTTTGACAGAGACTGATATTTAGGGTGGACATGTCCTTAATTTGTAAAGGAAAAGAAGTATTCTGGCAACAGTGTGTCATATCATACTAAAAAGCAGCATTCTGTAGATAGAATGACCTCTTATAGGGATGAAAATCAGTATTTGGAGAAAAAATGCTATATTTAGGGAGGAATGGCATCATTTGGAAAGAAAGCTATATTGATTGCAAGGATAAGGGAGTGATACTTCAGAGAGAACTTCTTATTTCTGGCATAGGTATCGATAGTAGTGTGAAAATTTTCTAAATGTTGACAGAAATGGATATTTTGGGTGGAAATGTCTTTATTTTGTAGAGGAAAGCAGGAATTCCTGGAAACAATGTGGCCTACTCCGATGGAAAGCATCATTTTCTAGAGAAAATGTCTTCTTTCAGGGATGAAAACCAGCATTTTTGGGAATAAAATGCTATTGTTAGGGTGAAAAGCATTATTTTGGAAAGAAAATCATACTTTTGCCAAGATAAAGAGTGATACTTAAGACAGACCTTGTAATTTGTGGGGAAGTTTTGATATTTCTGTGAAACTATTCTAAATGTTGACAGAAATGGAAATTTCGGGTGGGAATGTCCTGGTTTAGTAGAGGAAAACAGGAATTCTGGAAACAATGGGTCATATGATGCTAGAAAGCATCATTTTGTAGAGAAAATGTCTTCCTTTGGAGATGAAAGCCAGAAATTTGGGGAGAAAAAAGCTATATGCAGGCATTAAAAAGCATTATTTTGGAAAGATAATATTTTTGCCAAGATAAAGAATGATACTTAAGAGAGAACTTCTGATTTCTGGGATAAGTATCCATATTCGTGTGAAAATTTCAAACTTTTGATGGAAATTGATATTTCGGGTGGAGATGTCTCTATTCTGTAGAGGAAAACAGGTATTCTGGATACAAAGTGCCATATTCTGCTAGAAAGCATCATTTTGTAGAGAAAACGTCTTCTTTCAGGGATGAAGACCAGCATTCTGGGGAATAAAAATGCTGATTTGTGGGATGAAAAGCATTATTTTGGAAAGAAAATTCCATTTATTGCAAGGATAAGGAGTGATAACCTTCTTATTTTCTGGGATAAGTATTGTTATTCTGGTGAAAAATGGTCTAAATATAGATAGAAATTGATATTTCGGGTGGAAATGCCCTACTTTTGTACAGGCAAACAGGCATGGTGGAATTAATGCGTCATATTCTCCCAGAAAGCATCGTTTTGTAGAGGAAGTTATCTTCTATTGTGGTTAAAAACCAGAATTTTGGGGAGAAAATGCTATTTTTAGGGATGAAAAGCATATTTTGGAAAGAAAATTCCACTTATTCCAAGGATAAGGAGTGATACTTAGGAGAGAACTTCTTATTTCTGGATAAGTATTGTTATTCTGGTGAAAAATTGCCAAAATGTTGTCAGAAACTGATATTTCGGGTGGAAATCTCCTTGTTTTGTAGAGGAAAGCAGGTATTCTGGAAGCAATGCTTGATAACTGAGCTAGAAAGCTTCATTTTGTAGAGAAAATGTCATCTTTTGGGGATAAAAACCAGCACTTTGGGGAGGAAATGATGTTTTTAAGGTTGAGAAGCATTATTTTGGAAAGAAAATCCTACTTTTGCGAAGATAAAGAGTGATACTTAAGAAAGAACTTCTGATTTCTGGGGTAACTATTGATAGTCTTGTGAAAATTCTCCAAATTTTGACAGAGACTGATATTTAGGGTGGAAATGTCCCTTAATTTGTAAATGAAAAGAAGTATTCTGGCAACAGTGTGTCATATCATACTAAAAAGCAGAATTCCGTAGATAGAATGACCTCTTATAGGGATGAAAATCAGTATTTGGAGAAAAAAAATGCTATATTTAGGGAGGAATGGCATCATTTTGGAAAGAAAGCTATATTGATTGCAAGGATAAGGAGTGATACTTCAGAGAGAACTTCTTATTTCTGGCATAGGTATCGATAGTAGTGTGAAAATTTTCTAAATGTTGACAGAAATGGATATGTTGGGTGGAAATGTCTTTATTTTGTAGAGGAAAGCAGGAATTCTGGAAACAATGTGGCCTACTCCGATGGAAAGCATCATTTTCTAGAGAAAATGTCTTCTTTCAGGGATGAAAACCAGCATTTTTGGGAATAAAATGCTATTGTTAGGGTGAAAAGCATTATTTTTGAAAGAAAAATCATTACTTTTGCCAAGATAAAGAGTGATACTTAAGACAGACCTTGTAATTTGTGGGGAAGTTTTGATATTTCTGTGAAACTATTCTAAATGTTGACAGAAATGGAAATTTCGGGTGGGAATGTCCTGGTTTAGTAGAGGAAAACAGGAATTCTGGAAACAATGGGTCATATGATGCTAGAAAGCATCATTTTGTAGAGAAAATGTCTTCCTTTGGAGATGAAAGCCAGAAATTTGGGGAGAAAAAAGCTATATGCAGGCATTAAAAAGCATTATTTTGGAAAGATAATATTTTTGCCAAGATAAAGAATGATACTTAAGAGAGAACTTCTGATTTCTGGGATAAGTATCCATATTCGTGTGAAAATTTTCAAACTTTTGACGGAAATTGATATTTCGGGTGGAGATGTCTCTATTCTGTAGAGGAAAACAGGTATTCTGGATACAAAGTGCCATATTCTGCTAGAAAGCATCATTCTGTAGAGAAAACGTCTTCTTTCAGGGATGAAGACCAGCATTTTGGGGAATAAAATGCTGATTTGTGGGATGAAAAGCATTATTTTGGAAAGAAAATTCCATTTATTGCAATGATAAGGAGTGATAACCTTCTTATTTCTGGGATAAGTATTGTTATTCTGGTGAAAAATGGTCTAAATTTTGTCAGAAATTGATATTTTCGGGTGGAAATGCCCTACTTTTGTACAGGCAAACAGGCATGCTGGAATTAATGCGTCATATTCTCCCAGAAAGCATCGTTTTGTAGAGAAAGTTATCTTCTATTGTGGTTAAAAACCAGAATTTTGGGGAGAAAATGCTATTTTTAGGGATGAAAAGCATTATTTTGGAAAGAAAATTCCACTTATTGCAAGGATAATGAGTGATACTTAGGAGAGAACTTCTATTTCTGGATAAGTATTGTTATTCTGGTGAAAAATTGCCTAAATGTTGTCAGAAATTGATATTTCGGGGTGGAAATCTCCTGTTTTGTAGAGGAAAGCAGGTATTCTGGAAGCAATGCTTGATAACTGAGCTAGAAAGCTTCATTTTGTAGAGAAAATGTCATCTTTTGGGGATAAAAACCAGCACTTTGGGGAGGAAATGATGTTTTTAAGGTTGAGAAGCATTATTTGGAAAGAAAATCCTACTTTTGCGAAGATAAAGAGTGATACTTAAGAAAGAACTTCTGATTTCTGGGGTAACTATTGATAGTCTTGTGAAAATTTTCCAAATTTTGACAGAGACTGATATTTAGGGTGGACATGTCCCTTAATTTGTAAAGGAAAAGAAGTATTCTGGCAACAGTGTGTCATATCATAACTAAAAAGCAGAATTCCGTAGATAGAATGACCTCTTATAGGGATGAAAATCAGTATTTGGAGAAAAAATGCTATATTTAGGGAGGAATGGCATCATTTTGGAAAGAAAGCTATATTGATTGCAAGGATAAGGAGAGATACTTCAGAGAGAACTTCTTATTTCTGGCATAGGTATCGATAGTAGTGTGAAAATTTTTCTAAATGTTGACAGTAATGTATATTTCGGGTGGAAATGTCCTTATTTTATAGAGGAAAGCAGGAATTCTGGAAACAATGTGGCCTACTCCGATGGAAAGCATCATTTTCTAGAGAAAATGTCTTCTTTCAGGGATGAAAACCAGCATTTTTGGGAATAAAAAAGAATTATTTTGGAAAGAAAATCATACTTTTGCCAAGATAAAGAGTGATACTTAAGACAGACCTTGTAATTTGTGGGGAAGTTTTGATATTTCTGTGAAACTATTCTCAGTGTTGACAGAAATGGAAATTTCGGGTGGAATGTCCTGGTTTAGTAGAGGAAAAACAGGAATTCTGGAAAACAATGGGTCATATGATGCTAGAAAGCATCATTTTGTAGAGAAAATGTCTTCCTTTGGAGATGAAAGCCAGAAATTTGGGGAGAAAAAGCTATATGCAGGCATTAAAAAGCATTATTTTGGAAAGATAATATTTTTGCAAGATAAAGAATGATACTTAAGAGAGAACTTCTGATTTCTGGGATAAGTATCCATATTCGTGTGAAAATTTTCAAACTTTTGACGGAAATTGATATTTCGGGTGGAGATGTCTCTATTCTGTAGAGGAAAACAGGTATTCTGGATACAAAGTGCCATATTCTGCTAGAAAGCATCATTCTGTAGAGAAAACGTCTTCTTTCAGGGATGAAGACCAGCATTTTGGGGAATAAAATGCTGATTTGTGGGATGAAAAGCATTATTTGGAAAGAAAATTCCATTTATTGCAATGATAAGGAGTGATAACCTTCTTATTTCTGGGATAAGTATTGTTATTCTGGTGAAAAAATGGTCTAAATTTTTGTCAGAAATTGATATTTTCGGGTGGAAATGCCCTACTTTTGTACAGGCAAACAGGCATGCTGGAATTAATGCGTCATATTCTCCCAGAAAGCATCGTTTTGTAGAGAAAGTTATCTTCTATTGTGGTTAAAAACCAGAATTTTGGGGGAGAAAATGCTATTTTTAGGGATGAAAAGGCATTATTTTGGAAAGAAAATTCCACTTATTGCAAGGATAAGAGTGATACTTAGGAGAGAACTTCTTATTTCTGGGATAAGTATTGTTATTCTGGTGAAAAATTGCCTAAATGTTGTCAGAAATTGATATTTCGGGTGGAAATCTCCTTGTTTTGTAGAGGAAAGCAGGTATCTGGAAGCAATGCTTGATAACTGAGCTAGAAAGCTTCATTTTGTAGAGAAAATGTTCATCTTTTGGGGATAAAAACCAGCACTTTGGGGAGGAAATGATGTTTTTAAGGTTGAGAAGCATTATTTTGGAAAGAAAAATCCTACTTTTGCGAAGATAAAGAGTGATACTTAAGAAAGAACTTCTGATTTCTGGGGTAACTATTGATAGTCTTGTGAAAATTTTCCAAATTTTGACAGAGGACTGATATTTAGGGTGGACATGTCCTTAATTTGTAAAGATATCATACTAAAAAGCAGAATTCCGTAGATAGAATGACCTCTTATAGGGATGAAAATCAGTATTTGGAGAAAAAATGCTATATTTAGGGAGGAATGGCATCATTTTGGAAAGAAAGCTATATTGATTGCAAGGATAAGGAGTGATACTTCAGAGAGAACTTCTTATTTCAGGCATAGGTATCGATAGTAGTGTGAAAATTTTCTAAATGTTGACAGAAATGGATATGTTGGGTGGAAATGTCTTTATTTTGTAGAGGAAAGCAGGAATTCTGGAAACAATGTGGCCTACTCCGATGGAAAGCATCATTTTCTAGAGAAAATGTCTTCTTTCAGGGATGAAAACCAGCATTTTTGGGAATAAAATGCTATTGTTAGGGTGAAAAGCATTATTTTGGAAAGAAAATCATACTTTTGCCAAGATAAAGAGTGATACTTAAGACAGACCTTGTAATTTGTGGGGGAAGTTTTGATATTTCTGTGAAACTATTCCTAAATGTTGAGCAGAAATGGAAATTTCGGGTGGGAATGTCCTGATTTAGTAGAGGAAAACAGGAATTCTGGAAACAATGGGTCATATGATGCTAGAAAGCATCATTTTGTAGAGAAAATGTCTTCCTTTGGAGATGAAAGCCAGAAATTTGGGGAGAAAAAGCTATATGCAGGCATTAAAAAGCAATTATTTTGGAAAGATAATATTTTTGCCAAGATAAAGAATGATACTTAAGAGAGAACTTCTGATTTCTGGGATAAGTATCCATATTCCGTGTGAAAATTTTCAAACTTTTGACGGAAATTGATATTTCGGGTGGAGATGTCTCTATTCTGTAGAGGAAAACAGGTATTCTGGATACAAAGTGCCATATTCTGCTAGAAAGCATCATTCTGTAGAGAAAACGTCTTCTTTCAGGGATGAAGACCAGCATTTTGGGGAATAAAATGCTGATTTGTGGGATGAAAAGCATTATTTTGGAAAGAAAATTCCATTTATTGCAATGATAAGGAGTGATAACCTTCTTATTTCTGGATAAGTATTGTTATTCTGGTGAAAAAATGGTCTAAATTTTTGTCAGAAATTGATATTTCGGGTGGAAATGCCCTTACTTTTGTACAGGCAAACAGGCATGGTGGAATTAATGCGTCATATTCTCCCAGAAAGCATCGTTTTGTAGAGGAAAGTTATCTTCTATTGTGGTTAAAAAACCAGAATTTTGGGGAGAAAATGCTATTTTTAGGGATGAAAAGCATTATTTTGGAAAGAAAATTCCACTTATTGCAAGGATAAGGAGTGATACTTAGGAGAGAACTTCTTATTTCTGGGATAAGTATTGTTATTCTGGTGAAAAATTGCCTAAATGTTGTCAGAAATTGATATTTCGGGTGGAAATCTCCTCTTGTTTTGTAGAGGAAAGCAGGTATTCTGGAAGCAATGCTTGATAACTGAGCTAGAAAGCTTCATTTTGTAGAGAAAATGTCATCTTTTGGGGATAAAAAACCAGCACTTTGGGGAGGAAATGATGTTTTTAAGGTTGAGAAGCATTATTTTGGAAAGAAAATCCTACTTTTGCGAAGATAAAGAGTGATACTAAGAAAGAACTTCTGATTTCTGGGGTAACTATTGATAGTCCTTGTGAAAATTTCCAAATTTTGACAGAGACTGATATTTAGGGTGAAATGTCCTTAATTTGTAAAGGAAAAGAAGTATTCTGGCAACAGTGTGTCATATCATACTAAAAAGCAGCATTCTGTAGATAGAATGACCTCTTATAGGGATGAAAATCAGTATTTGGAGAAAAAATGCTATATTTAGGGAGGAATGGCATCATTTTGGAAAGAAAGCTATATTGATTGCAAGGATACGGAGAGATACTTCAGAGAGAACTTCTTATTTCTGGCATAGGTATCGATAGTAGTGTGAAAATTTTCTAAATGTTGACAGTAATGTATATTTCGGGTGGAAATGTCCTTATTTTTAGAGGAAAGCAGGAATTCTGGAAACAATGCTGGCTACTCCGATGGAAAGCATCATTTCTCTAGAGAAAATGTCTTCTTTCAGGATGAAAACCAGCATTTTGGGAATAAAAAAGAATTATTTTGGAAAGAAAATCATACTTTTGCCAAGATAAAGAGTGATACTTAAGACAGGACCTTGTAATTTGTGGGGAAGTTTTGATATTTCTGTGAAACTATTCTCAGTGTTGACAGAAATGGAAATTTCGGGTGGGAATGTCCTGATTTAGTAGAGGAAAACTGGAATTCTGGAAACAATGGGTCATATGATGCTAGAGAGCATCATTTTGTAGAGAAAATGTCTTCTTTTGGAGATGAAAGCCAGAAATTTGGGGAGAAAACGCTATATGCAGGCATTAAAAAGCATTATTTTGGAAAGATAATATTTTTGCCAAGATAAAGAATGATACTTAGAGAGAGAACTTCTGATTTCTGGGATAAGTATCCATATTCGTGTGAAAATTTTCAAACTTTTGACGAAATTGATATTTCGGGTGGAGATGTCTCTATTCTGTAGAGGAAAACAGGTATTCTGGATACAAAGTGCCATATTCTGCTAGAAAGCATCATTTTGTAGAGAAACACGTCTTCTTTCAGGGATGAAGACCAGCATTTTGGGGAATAAAATGCTGATTTGTGGGATGAAAAGCATTATTTTGGAAAGAAAATTCCATTTATTGCAATGATAAGGAGTGATAACCTTCTTATTTCTGGGATAAGTATTGTTATTCTGGTGAAAAATAGTCTAAATGTAGACAGAAATTGATATTTCGGGTGGAAATGCCCTACTTTGGTACAGGCAAACAGGCATGCTGGAATTAATGCGTCATATTCTCCCAGAAAGCATCGTTTGTAGAGGAAGTTATCTTCTATTGTGGTTAAAAACCAGAATTTTGGGGAGAAAATGCTATTGTTAGGGATGAAAAGCATTATTTTGGAAAGAAAATTACATTTATTGCAAGGATAAGGAGTGATACTTAGGAGAGAACTCTTCTTATTTCTGGGATAATAGTATTGTTATTCTGGTGAAAAATTGCTAAATGTTGTCAGAAATTGATATTTCGGGTGGAAATCTCCTTGTTTTGTAGAGGAAAGCAGGTATTCTGGAAGCAATGCTTGATAACTGAGCTAGAAAGCTTCATTTTGTAGAGAAAATGTCATCTTTTGGGATAAAAACCAGCACTTTGGAGAGGAAATGATGTTTTTAAGGTTGAGAAGCATTATTTTGGAAAGAAAATCCTACTTTTGCGAAGATAAAGAGTGATACTTAAGAAAGAACTTCTGATTTCTGGGGGTAACTATTGATAGTCTTGTGAAAATTCTCCAAATTTTGACAGAGACTGATATTTAGGGTGGAAATGTCCTTAATTTGTAAAGGAAAAGAAGTATTCTGGCAACAGTGTGTCATATCATACTAAAAAGCAGCATTCTGTAGATAGAATGACCTCTTATAGGGATGAAAATCAGTATTTGGAGAAAAAATGCTATATTTAGGGAGGAATGGCGTCATTTTTGGAAAGAAAGCTATATTGATTGCAAGGATAAGGAGTGATACTTCAGAGAGAACTTCTTATTTCTGGCATAGGTATCGATAGTAGTGTGAAAATTTTCTAAATGTTGACAGAAATGGATATTTCGGGTGGAAATGTCTTTATTTTGTAGAGGAAAGCAGGAATTCTGGAAGCAATGTGGCCTACTCCGATGGAAAGCATCATTTTCTAGAGAAAATGTCTTCTTTCAGGGATGAAAACCATCATTTTTGGGAATAAAATGCTATTGTTAGGGTGAAAAGCATTATTTTGGAAAGAAAATCATACTTTTGCCAAGATAAAGAGTGATACTTAAAACAGACTTTGTAATTTGTGGGGAAGTTTTGATATTTCTGTGAAACTATTCTAAATGTTGACAGAAATGGAAATTTCGGGTGGAATGTCCTGGTTTAGTAGAGGAAAACTGGAATTCTGGAAACAATGGGTCATATGATGCTAGAGAGCATCATTTTGTAGAGAAAATGTCTTCCTTTGGAGATGAAAGCCAGAATTTTTGGGGAGAAAACGCTATATGCAGGCATTAAAAAGCATTATTTTGGAAAGATATATTTTTGCCAAGATAAAGAATGATACTTAAGAGAGAACTTCTGATTTCTGGGATAAGTATCCATATTCGTGTGAAAATTTTCAAACTTTTGACGGAAATTGATATTTCGGGTGGAGATGTCCTCTATTCTGTAGAGGAAAACAGGTATTCTGGATACAAAGTGCCATATTCTGCTAGAAAGCATCATTTTGTAGAGAAAAACGTCTTCTTTCATGGATGAAGACCAGCATTTTGGGGAATAAAATGCTGATTTGTGGGATGAAAAGCATTATTTTGGAAAGAAAATTCCATTTATTGCAATGATAAGGAGTGATAACCTTCTTCTTTCTGGGATAAGTATTGTTATTCTGGTGAAAAATGGTCTAAATGTTGACAGAAATTGATATTTCGGGTGAAATGCCCTACTTTTGTACAGGCAAACAGGCATGCTGGAATTAATGCGTCATATTCTCCCAGAAAGCAACATTTTGTAGAGAAATTATCTTCTATTGTGGTTAAAAACCAGAATTTTGGGGAGAAAATGCTATTTTTAGGGATGAAAAGCATTATTTTGGAAAGAAAATTCCATTTATTGCAAGGATAAGGAGTGATACTTAGGAGAGAACTTCTTATTTCTGGGATAAGTATTGTTATTCTGGTGAAAAATTGCCTAAATGTAGACAGAAATTGATATTTCGGGTGGAAATCTCCTTGTTTTGTAGAGGAAAGCAGGTATTCTGGAAGCAATGCTTGATAACTGAGCTAGAAAGCTTCATTTTGTAGAGAAAATGTCATCTTTTGGGGATAAAACCCAACACTTTGTGGAGGAAATGATGTTTTTAAGGTTGAGAAGCATTATTTTGGAAAGAAAATCCTACTTTTGCGAAGATAAAGAGTGATACTTAAGAAAGAACTTCTGATTTCTGGGGTCACTATTGATAGTCTTGTGAAAATTTTCCAAATTTTGACAGAGACTGATATTTAGGGTGGAAATGTCCTTAATTTGTAAAGGAAAAGAAGTATTCTGGCAACAGTGTGTCATATCATACAAAAAAGCAGCATTCTGTAGATAGAATGACCTCTTATAGAGATGAAAATTAGTATTTGGAGAAAAAATGCTATATTTAGGGAGGAATGGCATCATTTTGGAAAGAAAGCTATATTGATTGCAAGGATAAGGAGTGATATAATAGGATATAATGGGAGCCCATAGGATATAGTGGGAGCCCATAGGGAATTATTACAGTCCTCCTGCAGTTAGGGGGCGCTATAACGGTTAGTCCCATAGGCTATAATGGTGTCCTTTGGATATAATGGAGCCCCATAGTGATAATGGGGGCCCATAGGGAATAATTACAGTCCTCCTGCAGGCATAGGGCGCTATAACGGGAAGACCCATACGATATAAGGGAGCCGATTGGATATAATGGAGCCCGATTGGATATAATGGAGCCCTAAGGATATAATGGAGCCCATAGGGGATAATGGAGCACATAGGGGATAATGGAGTCCTTCAATGGCGTCCTCCTGCATGTGGGGGGCGCTCAAACAGCGAGTCCCATAGCGAATAATGGGAGCCCTTAGGATATAATGGAGCCCATAGGGGATAATGTAGCCCATTGGGGATAATGGGAGCCAGCAATCGAGTCCTCCTGCAGGTAGGGGGCGCTATCGGCAAGTTCCATAGGATATAATGAAGCCCATAGTATATAATGGAGGGCATAGGATATAATGGGAGCCCATAGGATGTAATGGAGCCCATAGGATATAATGGGAGCTCATAAGGTATAATGAAGTTCATATGGGATAATGGAGCCGTGCAATGGCGACCTTGTGCCACCAGGGGGCACTCTAACTGGATATCCCATAGGATTAAAAGGGAGCCCGTAGGATATAATGGGAGCCCATAGGGAATAATTACAGGTTCTCCTGTAGGTAGGGGGCGCTTTAACGGGAAGTCCCATAGAATATAATGGGAGCCCATAGGATATAATGAGCCCATAGGATATAATGGGAGCCCATAGGGAATAATTACAGTTCTCCTGCAGGTAGGGGGCGATATAACGGCGAGCCCCATAGAATATAATGGGAGTCCTTAGGATATAATGGAGCCCTATAGGATATAATGGGAGCCCATAGGTTATAATGATAGCCAGCAATAGCGTCCCTCCTGCAGGTAGGGGGCGTAATAACAGGAAGTCCCTTAGGATATAATGGGAGTCCATAGGATATAATGGAGCCCATAGGGAGTAATTGGAGCCCATAGGGAGTAATGGGAGCCAGCAATAGTGTACTCCTGCAGGTAGGGGGCGCTATAACGGCACGTTCCATAGGATATAATGAAGCCCATTGAATATAATGGGAGCCCATAGGATATAATGGGAGCCCATAGGATTTAATGGGAGCCCATAGGATATAATGGGAGCCCATAGGGAATAATTACAGTCCTCCTGCAGGTAGGCGTCGCTATAACGGCGAATCCCTTAGGATATATTGGGAGCCCATAGGACATACTGGAGCGCATAGGATATAATGGGAGCTCATAAGGTATAATGGAGCACATAGGGGATAATGGAGTCCAGCAATGGCGACCTCCTGACACCAGGAAGCGTTGTAACGGGATGTCCCATAGGATATAATGGGAGCCCATTGGATATAATGGAGCCCATAGGGAATAATTACAGTTCTCCTGTAGGTAGCGGGCGCTATAACGGGAAGTCTCAAGAATAAAATGGGAGCCCATAGGATATAATGGAGACTATAGGATATAATGGGAGCCCATAGGATATAATGGGAGTTCATAGGATATAATGGGAGCTCATAAGGTGTATTGCAGCTCATAGGGGATAATGGAGTCCTGCAATGGCGACCGCCTGCCACCAGGGGGGGGCTCTAACGGGATATCCCATAGGCTATAATGGAGCCCATAGGATATAGTGGAGCCCTTAGGGGATAATGGGGGCCCATAGGGAATAATTACAATCCTCCTGCAAGTAGAGGGCGCTATAACGGTGAGACCCATCGGATATAAGGGAGCCGATAGTATATAAGGGAGTCGATAGGATATAATGGAGCCCATAGGGAATAATTACAGTTCTCCTGTAGGTAGGGGGCGCAATAATGGGAAGTCCCGTAGAATATAATGGGCGCATATAGGATATAATGGAGCCAATAGGATATAATGGGAGCCCATAGGGAATAATTACAGTTCTCCTGCAGGTAGGGGGCGCTATAACGGCGAGCCCCATAGGATATAATGGGAGCCCATAGGATATTATTGAGCGCATAGGATATAATGGGAGCCCATAGGATGTAATGGAGTCCATAGGATATAATGGGAGCTCATTAGGTGTATTGGAGCCCATAGGGGATAATGGAGTCCTGCAATGGCGACCGCCTGCCACCAGGGGGTCCTGCAGGTAGGGGGCGCTATAACGGCGAGCCCCATAGGATATAATGGGAGCCCATAGGATATAATGGAGCCTATAGGATATAATGGGAGCCCATAGGATATAATGGGAGCCCATAGGAAATAATTACAGTCCTCCTGCAGGTAGGGGGCGCTATAGTGGGGAGACCCATAGGATATAAGTGAGCCGATAGGATATAAGGGAGCCGATAGGATATAATGGAGCCCATAGGATATAATGGAGCCCATAGGGAATAATTGGAGCCCATAGGATATAATGGAGCCCATAGGGGATAATGTAGCCCATAGGGGATAATGGGAGCCAGCAATAGCGCCCTCCTTCCGGCTGGGGGCGCTATAACTGGAAGCCCTATAGGATATATTGGGAGCCCATAGGGGATAATAGGGCCCATAACGGATAATGGGATACAACAATACGGTCCTCCTGCAGTTAGGGGGCGCTCTAACGGCGAGCCCATGTAATATAATGGAGCCCATTGGGATAATGGGAGCCCATAGGGGATTAATGGAGTCCTGCAGTGGCGTCCTCCTGCCACCAGGGGTCACTATAACGGCGAGTCCCATAGGGAATAATGGGAGTCCATAGGGAGTAATGGAGTCCATAGGGGATAATGGAGCCCATAATATATAATGGGAGCGAGCAATAGCGTCCTCCTGCCGGCAGGGAGCGCTATAACTGGAAGTCCCATAGGATATAATGGGAGCCCATAAAGGATAATTTGAGTCCATAGGGGATAATGGAGCCCATAGGGGATAATGGGATCCAACAATACGGTCCTCATGCAGTTAGGGGGCGCTCTAACGGCAAGTCCCATAGAATATAATGGAGCCCATAAGGGATAATGGGAGCCCATGGGGGATAATGGGGGCTCATAGGGAATAAATACAATCCTCCTTTAGGTAGTGGGCGCTATAACAGGGAGACCCATAGGATATAATGGAGCCGATAGGATATAATGGAGGCGATAGGATATAATGGAGCCCATAGGATATAATGGAGCCCATATGGGATAATGGAGCCCATAGGGGATAATGGAGTCCTGCAATGGCGTCCTCCTGCATGTAGTGGGCGCTCTTGCAGCGAGTCCCTTAAGATATAATGGGAGCCCATAGGATATAATGGAGCGCATAGTATATAATGGGAGCCCATGGGATGTAATGGAGCCCATAGGATATAATGGGAGCTCATAAGGTATAATGGAGCCCATAGGGGATAATGGAGTCCTGCAATGGCAACTTCCTGCCACCAGGGGGCGCTCTAACGGGATGTCCGATAGGATATAATGGGAGCCGTTAGGATATAATGGAGCCCATAGGGAATAATTACAGTTCTCCTGTAGGTAGGGGGCGCTATAACGGGAAGTCCCATAGGATTTAATGGGAGCCCATAGGATATAATGGGAGCCCATAGGGAATAATTACAGTTCTCCTGCAGGTAGGGGACGCTATAACGGCGAGCCCCATAGGATACAATGGGAGCCCATAGGATATAAAGGAGCCTATAGGATATAATGGGAGCCCATAGGGAATAATTACAGTCCTCCTGCAGGTAGGGGGCGCAATAACGGCGAGCCCCATAGGATATAATGGGAGCTCATAGGATATAATGGAGCCCATGGGGGATAATGGGGGCCCGTAGGGAATAAATACAGTCCTCCTTCAGGTAGGGGGCGCCATAATGGGGAGACCCATAGGATATAAGGGAGCCGATAGGATATAATGGAGCCCATAGGATATAATGGAGCCCATAGGGGATAATGGAGCCCATAGGGGATAATGGAGTCCTGCAATGATGTCCTACTGCATGTAGGGGGCGCTCTAGCAGAGAGTCCCATAGGAAATAATGGGAGCCCATAGGATATAATGGAGCCCATAAGGGATAATATAGCCCATAGGGGATAATGGGAGCCATAATAGAGTCCTCCTGCAGGTAGGGGGCGCTATAACGGCAAGTTCCATAGGATATAATGAAGCCTATAGAATATAATACACATTTGAACTATTACTAAAAATAGAAGAAGCACACATCCTAGCTAATGTCTTAAACTCTCTAATTCTTGAGACTGCATTGGTAAAACAGAAAATCACACACTATGTTAAACTATTACTAATATTATCTCTAACACAGCAAGTTACAAAACAATACCACTAAGTAAGAAACACACAACTACAGTTACTATAAAGGCTGGATGCTATTTTCTGCCTTCAAATGAGACTGAGCATATCATGCTGGAACCCACGTAAGGCCAGTCTCTGTGGAAATATGAGCATATTCACAACCCCAAGTTGTCAGTGGTAGGGGACAGTCCCAAAGTCCTGTGGCCATATTCCAAACATTAACCATAGGCTGTTCCTTGAGCACTGGGGAAGCTTCAAAAGAACGATCCACATGAGCTGTATCTGTACGAACATGATTCAAAAAATTCAGCACAAGCAAAACAAGCAAAACCTTGCATAATATTTCTTGTAGTGTGTCTCCCATATTCCCACTTTTTTGTTTAATAATAACAAGAATGGATTTCAATGTTTGATAAACGTGCTTAGTGATAGCTTGTCCAGTGGGAGAACGAGCAATGGCTGTAGTATGTTCAACAGCCCCTTCTTGGAGGAAAGTTTGAGTGGCCTTAGAGGTATACGCAGGCCCATTATCTGTTTTTGTAATATGTGGGATTCCTATAGCAGCATAAGCTGATAACCAGTGTTTACGGGCATTGTGACTGTTTTCACTTGTATGTGCTGTGGCAAATATGTAAGAAGAATGAGTATCTATCGTTACATGTACATATTTTAGACAGCCAAATTCAGGAATGTGAGTGACATCTGCCTGCCACAGTTGAAGAGGTGCTGTGTTACGTGGATTTGTCCCAATTTGAGGCAAAGGGGCAATTTCCTGGCAGTCTGGGCATGTTAGAATAATGTTACGGTCCTGATCCACTGTCAGTTGGAACTGTTTTTGTAAGGCTCTCCTGTTATGATGGAAAATTTGATGGGAGAGTCGTGCTTGCTCAAATAATTGAGGGGCAGCAAAAGTGACTGTGGCTCGATCAGCCTTGCAGTTGCCCTCAGTTAAAGGACAAGGCAATGTAGTATGCGATCGAATGTGCATAATAAAATAAGGAAAAGTACGGTGAGTGTCATAATGCAAAACTTGCTTGAGCTGTACAAACAAAACCAGGTTATTAACTTCCTTAAGAAAGGATTCTTCGTTCCGTTGAATGATACCTGTAACATACAAAGAGTCAGTTATTAAGCTTCTGTTCTGAAAAAATTTGAAAAGCTTGAACTACTGCAGTGAGTTCTGCAACTTGAGGTGATCCATCAACAACATGTACATCTTGTTATCAATTTTAGTAATAAATCAATAAAACTATGGTATTCCAATTATAACTTTTTATTAATTACAACGGGTAAAACAAAAAGGCAACTCAGCGCTGGGCGACAGGGGAATCGCTATTCCGCAAACTGCCGCGCCGCCCCCCCCATTCCAACTTCTTTTGTAAAGTCCACTCTGAACGTGTTGTCCTCCGATTGGTTAGCCGTAATCGCGCGAATGGTGTGCCGTCACTTGGTTGGTTCTTCCAGGAAATTTTGTATCCATCGAGGCGCGCTTCTCCGGGGCCGCTCCCTGTATCCATCGAGGCGCGCTTCTCCGGGGCCGCTCCACACTGCCTTCACCTGCGCCGCCCGCCCCGCCCCCTGTAACTAGGCAGAACACAATCCCCGCGGTCTCCACGTCCCGCAACCCCCAACCTGGTTTTAACGAACAAACATTTTATTAAACTATTAACACGTCCCGGTTTTAATGAGCAAACATTTCTATAACACATCTGACTGCCATCGTGTAGCAGTCGCACACCAGAGAACCACTGCTTGGTGTGTCTTGCTGGAGCCATCTGTAAATACAGTAACAGCATTAGGTATTGGAGCATGTGAAAGTAAAGCATTAGTAGCAAGGGGGATATCAGTCAAATTATGTAGCTGGTATTCAGTCATAAACGCAGTGTATTGCATAGGAGAGAGGATCATTCGTAACACAGTTTTCCAGTCATGAGGGGTCATAACATAACTGTCACTGTTTGCAACCAAAAGATTGTATGTAAAGGCTGACTGAACTCCGTATGTTCTCACTGACTTCCTTAATTCCTTCACTGCCTCACAAGGCAGGGATTCCCATCGGGGAACCTGATTCGGCTGATACAACATAGGAAAGGCTTGCAACGTGTCAGCATCACCCCTTAATATTGCTTCTTTTCTGCAATGTCATTCCATTCCATTCCATTCCATTGTCATTCCTGCTCCCTTCAAAGTATCATCACGAGGAAATGCGTCCGATTCGCTTTCTGGATCTACTGGACCGGGGTCACAACGATCCCCTGGTTTCGATCCGTCTGTGTCTTTAACCACGTTACATGCGGGCTGCAGAGACGCAGACGCAGGAGTCATAGCCGCGGTGGAGAGAGGCAGCGTCCCGACGAGTGACGTGGGCGGGGCGGAAGGCGGCAGCTGGCTGGTAACGGCTGCTTGTGTCGGAGCGCGGCCGCTGTTCTTTCTTGCGCTGGGCTGGAGGTTTCCCCACCGGCGTCGGCAGCTGACGGTGTTGTGGTTGTCCGAGCGGCAGTTCTGGCACCATACACCGGCGGCTTGGCAATTCCGTCGCATATGTCCCTTGATGCCGCACCGGAAACATTTGTAATAGGTGCTTGGGCCTGAATTGGTTACCGCAGACGCTTGTAAGGGTGCAAGAGCTGCTAACACTTGGTTCTGAGAAGCCTCAGCCTGTGCCTTTAATCCTGCCCCTACCTCCTTAATAGCCTTAACTATGAAAGCCTGAGCCCCTGTGAGCACACTCGATAATCTGTCTAACACCTCCTCTATTGTCCAATTACTCCTCAAAGTATTTATAATGCCACAAGCTGTAGCGTTACAGTTTTGAAGTGCACACTGTTTCAGCATTATTTCCCTCATGTATTCTGGTACTCCAGCCTTCTCTATGGCTCCAGCTACCTTATCTATAAACGCTCCAAAATCCTCATTTCTTCCCTACTGGATTCCCATATAAGACGGCAGTCCACCTGGTGCCTTGATCTTATCCATAGCCTGTCTGGCCAGATACATTGACTCCCTACATTTAACTGGCCCTAATAAAGCCTGGGCCCCCGTCCGGATGAAAGGACCCACCCCTAAAAGTTCTTCAACGGTTACATTATACAAGGGATCTCCCGGCTGCCTAACTATCGCCGCGCTCTGTTGGCACATCTCCTGCCAATAAGCATTAAACAGCAGTTGTTGGTGCTGCAAAAAAATCAGCCTAGCTATAGCCCGACAATCTGATGGCAACAAAACTTGAGTACTCCAGATATAATCCAACATCTGTCTCGCTGACTCGCTTTTTACTCCAAACTGACTGACCGTAGACCACAATTGTGACAACAATTTCCAATCTAAAGCAGTGATAGCAGCCTGTATCGCGCCTGCAGGATTAGGTGCATACACCACCGGAAATGCCATCCGTTGCGCAGCTTCCAACGCCTCACCGTCCCCTGCCTCTAAACAAGCCCGCGCCAGCGCAGCCCAGGCCCCCCTCCACTCCCACGCGACGGCCTCCACTAGGTCAGTCCCTGCCCCAGGGAGCGACTCGTAGCCAAGGGGGGTCGAGGGGGCCGGCTGTAGCACCATGGTGGATGCAGGCGGCTCGTCCGATACAGACGTGCCTGGAGGCGGAGACGGGGCACTCGGCTCCGGGGCCACTGGCAACGCAGGCTCGGCGGCCAGCGGCAAATTTACGGTGGACACAGCAGGGGGCATCGGGCAATCTGACCACTCACTATAATTCTTATTCCTCCCCTGCACAACACTAGCTTGCTCTGTTGCTTTCTTTTCTGCCTGATATCGCAACAACTCATTATAAACCACACTCATCCACACACTCATCCACACACTCATCCACACACACATAAACACACGCCACCACTTTCCGCATTTTTTAGCCATTTTCTCCCCTTCTATCATTCCCTGCTCAGTAAGATCATGCACCAAATGCGGATTCTGAAATAACTCTTTAGCATATTCATACGCTAATAACTCGGGGAGTTCCTTTTCTAAGTCTATACCTTTAAATTGTCTCCGCCTAAGAAAAGCGGAAAATAATTCATGAGCCGCTTGCCTTTCCATTCCTATTTGTCAGAGCGCTGTTGCAGCCTTAAAGGACGTTGGCGGCCCGTATTGGCTAGGCCCTTCTATAAGGTCACCTAGAGCACCTGCACCTTCTTTTCCTGGCGCGTGCTATCCCCGCTGCTTAAGGATCCGAACCTTCGGAAAATAAATCATATGCTGCTTGCCTATCCAAGTTTACTCACGTCGGTACCGTTGCAGCCCTCCAGGCTTCGGCAGCACGTATCGGTCGAGCCCACCTCTCATGGTCGCTCGAGACGCGGAGCTTTAATTCGGCTCTTTTAGTCGTCCTCGCTGCTAAAGGACCCGAACCCAACGCAGTCCCCGTTCGTGGCAACTTCTTTTTTCCCTGGCAAGGATCCCGTCTCTTCTTACTTAGCAGAAGAAGATGGTCCCTGTTCGGGAGCCATTTGTTGGAAAAGACTGTGGGAGACGTGCCTCATATATCATGGTCAACAGGTCTCATTTATTAGGTGTTACAGCATCTTGTTTATACAGTCAGTAATAAGCTCATGCATATTGCAAAAGTAAAGCTCAGGATTGGTGGGTTATATATTACTTCATCTGACCTTTGTGGTTAGTCTTATGGTTACTTTTCTTCATAGCTATGCCTACACATTGCTACACATCTTGTTTTTCCCTTTAGGCCGTCCTTGCCTCTCGCTACATATTCTGTCTTTAGCTACATATCCTGTCTTTCACATCCTGATTTCTCCTCACTGTTGCCTTTAGTCACATACCTTCTCTTACAATTTAACTAATGGAATCTCATCATGTCCTTTCTCACGAAGCCACTCTGCATAAACACTCTCCACATTTCCCTTTATTATCCTTTTACCCCTTCTCATATCCCTCTCAGTTCCCTCATTCTGACCCATAGAGTCCCCTGTTGTCTTCCCAGAATCACCCCAGTGAGTCCCCCTGTCCCTTCCTGAAGGGTCCCTCCCCCATCCCACCCCTCCTATTCCCCCATTCTAATCCTCTTCCACCCCCCATATCCCCCCCAACCCCCCATCCACAATCACCAAGGTTGGAGAAGCCCTCCAAGCTCCCCCACCATCCACCCATCACCAATAGCTCTCATTCAACCACGGCCCTCAACGTGGCATCTCCATCTCCACCACCCCCTGCGCAGCCCATTGCAGCCCCCAACCACTCTTTAGGAGCAGCACTATTTCCTCACGTCCAGCCTGAATCTCCCCTGGCACAACTCAGGGCCGTTCCCTCCCATCCTATCACTGTTACACGGGAGCACAGGCCGACCTCCAGCTCATCACAACCTCCCTTCAGGAGCCTTGAGGTCTCCCCTGTGCTCCTCTTCTCCACGCTGACCCATCCTGGCTCCCCATCAGCCCCATCAGGTTCTCCAGACCCCTCACGGCTGCACCTCAGCCTCATTGGGTTGAAAGGGACCTCAAGGATGATGAAGCTCCAACCCCCCCATGCCTGGCAGGGCCACCAAACTTCCACTATTGACTAGATCAGGTTGCCCAGGGTCTCATCCAAACTGGCCTTCAACACCTCCAAGGACGGGGCATCCACAGCCTCCATGGACATCCTGTTCCAGGACCTCCCCGCTCTCATAGCAAAGAACTTCCCCCTGACATCCAACCTAAATCTGCCCTCTTTCAACTTAAATCCATTTCCCCTTGTCCCGCTATTATCAGCCCTTTCCAAGAGCTTACTCCCCTCCTGGATATAGGTTTCCTTCAGGTACTTTAGGCTGCAATGAGATCACCCCCTGGATATAGCATATGGGTTCCCTTCAGGTACTGAAAGGCTGCAGTGAGGTCACCCCGCAGCCTTCTTTTCTCCATGCTGAACAAGCTCAGCTCCCTCCACCTGTCTTCATAGGGCAGGTGCTCCAGCCCCCTGACCATCCTCATGGCCCTCCTCAGGACCCTCTCCAACAGCTCCATGTCTTTCTTGTACTGAGGGCTCCATACCTGGACACAGTACTCCAGATGGGGTCTCACAAGAGCAGAGTAGAGAGGGACAATCACCTGCCTATCCCTGCTGGCCACCCCTCTCCTAATGGAGACCACACCGCCAGCCCAGCTGTGGACAGCCACTCGGAGTCGGGTAGACTGTGTCGGCGCACCCGAACCACCACGGAAGCGACACCTGGCCTCTGCCGGGGAACGACCGAGTGGATCGGAGCAGAGTCCACCAGGAGCCAGGAGGACCCCGAGCCGTGTGTCATGGTTTTGTGCTATTGCTGTCAATATTCTACATCATGACATCATGTGCAGTATGAATCGTTAACTGAGGGTACAAATAGTGGCAAACTGTTTTGATGGTATAAGAAAGTGTAGTTGTTAATGGCATACGGAAGTGTAACAGAGGGTATGTGGAAGTGTAACAGAGGGTATGTGGAAGTGTAACAGAGGGTATGTGGAAATGTGGAAGGTTCATGCTCCCGTTCTGTGGAATGGCAGCATCCCGAGTACTCAGCTCTTGGAGGAAACTACATATCCCAGGGGACGACGCGGCCAGAGACAAATCACCGGAGGAGGACACATATATAATCTCACTCCCAGGCTGGAACGTCCTTCTTTTCGCTCTGTCTATCGTTTTGGAGCGCTCCATCCCTGCCGTCTCCCTCTATCAGCAACGTTCCAGCCCGTTGCCTAGATCATAGTAGGCCCCCCTGTTCTCGGGGACTCTTTTTCTCTCTTTCTGTCTCTCTCCCTGTCTTGTTCGATTTATTAGCCGCAATTATATTGTATCATATTGTGTTATCTTGTATTCCAATATCGTATTTGGTAAAATAAGTTTTCTCCTTAGACTGCTGCCACTGTTTTTGTCCATTCCCCTCTGTACTGGTTTTTAATGTACAGATGGAAACAAAATGTACAGAAGGTATATAAGTGAATAAGTAAAGGAAAAACTCACCACTGGTGGTGCCTTGACTGAAGCAGCTGGGGCAGTCCTCCCTGGTGAGCGATCTCCAAGAGATACTGCTCCAGTGGGAGTCAGCCCTTAAATGAGGTCTCAGAGGGGATGGAGTCAAGCTCCACCCCTCCCGGGAGCACAGCTACATCACTCTCACCTGTGCTCCCACAGCTGACCCCATACTTGCCTCAGCTGATTAATCAGAGGTTCAGGCTGTGATTACCAATCTCCCATACACTCCACCCCTTCACAGCGTGAACCAATGATTAGGTGAGTTTTCCCTTATCACAGAGACCCAACGCGACGCTGATACAATTTCCCGTCGCACCGAATGCTGATGTTATTCAAATGATGATTGGATGGGTATTCACGATCTTCCGTGGGCCAGTGCTTGATAGATTTTACTGGAGACAAGCCATCTCGAGGTGCAGGTCCATTTGCGTTTCATCAGTCCACACAAATTGTTCTCTGATGGTCCTAGAGGCTTAGAATCTTAGGGAGAGTAATACAGATGTTTCAAGGGTACCAGGAGAGGAAGGTCTGCCCTCCAGGGCAAGATACAGGCCGTATTCTTGTCTTGGGTCAATACTTCTGCTCGCACCGGATTATGTCCCGGCCTCCGATACCATACCCTCTGGCCAGATATCTGTGGCTGTATAACTATATCTGGCACCAGAGGAGGAGTCCTGATCTGCCATAGGGACATGATGGGTGTCCCTTTAGCAATAAAGACCGGAGTATTGACCACGATGTCAGTAGGCCATGTACCTATCACCGAGGGGGTAACTGAACCTCCCACCTCCAATAGTCTCCCCCAAGGTGCAAGTAGGCCACACCACTTGGGTCCTACTTGCACCTTCCAGGGCCAATTTATCTTATGGATTCCTGGTTTTAGATTCTCAGGGGCAGGGAGCAGAAGATTATTGTCATTACCAACCTGCGGTTTTACCTCATTATCAGTACCTGTAATTTGAATCCTAAGAGGGGAGGCCCATATAGTGTGTAACATTTTCAGAGCACTGGGTCTGCCATCCCGAGGTCTTTCGTTCAAGTCCCGCAGGGTTTCGTATAATCTTTTTGTCCACCCCTGCAGGGACTGGGAGTCTGTCTTCAGGGCAGCCTTAAGAATACCATTGTAGCGTTCAATAAGGCCTGCCCCTGTTGGATTATATGGCAGATGGAATCGCCATTCAATGTTGTTCTCTTCTGCCCAGCGCTGTATCATCGCTCCAGTAAAGTGAGTCCCTTGGTCGCTCTCGATGACTTGAGGTGTCCCATATGCAGACATCAGTTTAGTGAGTGCCTTAATTGTATATGCTTGATTTGCCTTTGGTACGGGATAGGCTTGCAGCAGTCCACTTACAGTATCAACGCAGGTCAGGGCATATCTCGCCCCCTCAGACCGAGGGAGGGGCCCAATGTAATCAACCTGCCATCTCTGAAGAGGACTATACCCTCTAGCAATGTGGGATGTTGTTTCAGGCAACGGTCTTGGTCTCATCTTCGAGCAAGCGTCACAGTCCTGACATGCTTGGACGATATCAGATAGCTGTACAGGCAGCCCCCATGCTTTAGCAGCTGCCCACATTATCTTTTGTCCAGCATGCCGTAGCTTCTGATGTAACCATCGGGCAATATTTTCGGATTGTGAATTCCCAATCCATCGAACTCGGGCCAGTGTGTCCGCTTCATCGTTTCCTGGTGACTGCAGGGGTTGATGACCAGAGACATGGTAGACACATACCGTCCTGTGTTTGACTGTATTCCAAATGTCTACCCACATGTCTTTCCCCCAGATCGGTCGGGCGTGGATAGTCCATTCCTGGGTAGCCCACTGCGTAATCCACAGAGTAAGTCCCCGGTACACGGCCCAACTATCCGTACAGATGTTCAGGATGCCATCACCAGGTTCTTTAGTTATAACCATCCACACGGCTCGTAATTCTGCCCATTGGCTGCTCTGACCATCCCCCTCATCAAACCAGATTGTCTCAGTAGAGGGATGGTATGCTATAGCTCGCCACTTGCTCGGGTTGCCTCTGCTGGACCCATCCGTATACCAGGCATCTTCAGGAATAGGATATCTTCCTTCCTGAACAGGGCTCTTCTCTGGTGGAGCGACCATTGGTTCTTTCGGCGTATCACTGCGATATGTCACTGGGCCTAGGATCTTCTGTAATTCCTCCTTGAGTGGAGACGAAGACAGGCTGCTTCTTTGACTTAGATAGGCGACCCATCGTGCTACTGTCTGTGCTTGGGCCACCCCTGTCTTAGGAAGGTGAGTTAGATCTCTTACCCACCCCTGGATCGGTAATGTAGTTTTAACTATAACCTCTGCTGTTTGCGTTATTGGCTCTACCGCTTGTAACGCTGAATAGGCGGCCAATAACTGTTTTTCAATCATGCTGTATCTTTCTTCTGCTCCGTGCCAAACCTGAGACCAGAATCCAATGGGGGTTCGAACAGAACTCTGGCGTTGCCACAGGCCCCAGCCAAAACCATCCTGGGTAACATGAACGTCTAGTTCAGCTGGGAGGGTCGGATCAAATATACCCAATGCCTGGGCTTGTTTAACTGCCAGCTTTGCCTGTTGGAAAGCATCTTGTTCTACCTTCCCCCAGTTCCACGATTGACCCTTCTTGGTAAGCTTATACAATGGCCTCAACAACTGAGCTAAGTGAGGTATAAAGGAGCGCCAATACCCCAATATACCTAAGAACTCTTGTAGCTGTTTCAATGTTGTAGGGACTGGGAACGCTTGGACTTTATCCACTACTGCACTGGGTAGTACTTTGGTTTTTCCGGACCAAATTACTCCCAGGAATTTTACAGATAGCCCCGGACCTTGCACCTTCTGTGGGTTTATAGCCCACCCTCTCTTTTGCAGATAAGCTATCAATAAATCTGCTGCTTGTCTCACCGCCTCTAATGAATCGGATGTTAACAGGAGGTCATCAATATAATGATATAAATTTACATTATGTGGCTTCTGCCACTTAGCCAGATCACGCGCCACCAAATTATGACAAAAAGTAGGTGAATGCACATACCCTTGCGGCAGAACCTGAAAAGTCCACTGCCTGCCTTCCCATGTGAATGCAAACTGGTCTTGTGATTCTTCACTAATTGGAATACTGAAGAATGCATTCGCTAAGTCTAGGACACAGTGATACGTTTTAATTTCTCTACTTAGTGTGTCCATTAGGGAGGCAATATTGGGTACAGCTGCATGAACAGGCGGCGTGACCTTATTTAATTCCCTATAATCCACTGTCATCCTCCATGTTCCATCCGATTTTCGCACTGGCCATATTGGGGAGTTGTACGGGCTATGTGCAGGCCTTATAATACCCACTTTTTCTAATTCCTGCACTGTTTTTGTTATTTCATCCTGCCCACCTGGGAGTCTGTACTGTTTTACATTAGTAATCCGACGTGGCTTGGGCAGACAAATAGGCTCATGTTTTGCATGGCCTCTCAATATTGTCTGAATTGCCCGGATACTAATGCATCTTTGCCGCAACCGGAACTCTCCCACTGTTGTGTGGAGAGCCAGACCCCACAAGATATCAATTCCCAATATGTATTCCGGAATTGGAGCAATAGATACCTTGTACTCCCGTGGTGGGAGGCGCCCGACCCCCAATTTTACCCAGGTTTGGGTGACTGGAACGGTCTGTCCCCCAAAGCCTCCAATCATTACTTTGTTCCCTCTGAATTTTGTTGGGTCCCCATATATTATAGATGTTTCTGCCCCAGTATCAACGAGGGCCATAACCTTCTGCACATTCTCTCGGGACCAATATATTGTCAATTCCACATAGGGCCTCCGGTCCCGTCTAGAGGCCCTAGGGTGACTGACGTCCCTCATCACGCCATAAACTGGGCCAGATTCAAGTCTTTTACCTCTGATGCCTCTGGTATTGTGACCCGAGGTACCTGAGGTGGCCTCTTTTTCCTATTTGGCACGACAAAGTCTTCTAGATTCCAAACTGTTGTTGGTCGTCGTTCTATAAGCCTTATCCCCGGTCTTTTGGGGCGGTTTTGAAATTTTTGTTCATCCTTCAGCTGTTTCCACAACTGAAGCAGAACGTGATTGGGCTGCCCATCAATTTTGGCAAATTGAACACCTGCTCGGAGTAGATCATTAAACATTTGTTTTCGGGACACCCTAATGGGTCCCGCCCGAGGGGTTCGTGGAGCCGATCTCCTGGCTCGGGCTATTGGAAAAACTTCAGAATCTTCAATTACTCTGATATTGCGCTTGGTTCTCAGGCGCTCAGTTTCTCCTAGGTCCGCTACCAATTGGGCAGCATGCTGGACTGCTGCCTCTGCGGCCACTAAAGGATTTAATATAGAAACCAATGTTCCATACATATGTGAGGGAGCCTGCTGTAAGATTAGGTCCCTCATTCCTGCGGAAAACTTCACCATGTCTGGACTAACAGATGCATCTTCATAGACAGCCTCTCGCATGCCTAGTTCCCGGATATAATTCTGTAGGTCTTCCATAGAAGACCACATTCCTGTATGTATTGGCATGTCTGTTTTATTTGACCATACCATACGGCAGGCAGCCATTATCCAGTCTACGATTGAATGATTCTCTTCAGGGAACTGGGACCCTGAGTACAATCTCTGCCTCAGGGCAGGATGGACTGTTATTGTTGCTAGTTTAGATACCTCGGGGCCGCTAACTATTACACTTTCTGCTCCCGAGTCCCATAATCGTAGCAGCCAGGCTGGGACACTTTCCCTCGGCCTTTGCCTGAAGCGCTGTACTAGATCCATAAGTTCGGTGGGTGTGTATGGACGTGCTGTTACGTGTAAATATGAGTCAGCAGGGGTCCATTGATCAGGAGGCACCCCTGCTGGTCGCTCCTGGACTTTTTTTGTTTTTTGAGTTACCATAGGACGGACTTCTAATAAGTCCGTCTTAAGTGGCTCTTCTAGGTCAGATTTAGTGACCTTAGTTTGGTCCGATGTTTCAGGATCCCTACTATCATCCATTGAAATATATCTAATTTGGGGGGTATTTGAAAAAAATGATGAATTTTTCCCCGTTAACAGACTAATTTCGCCCTCTAATTTTTCAATGCGGGCTTTTAATAATTGATTTTCATGCTCAATCTTATTTGATTTAATCTCTGCCTGATTTAAAGCATTCAATAAAGGCCAAGCTGCCATGGATGCAGCCATTTGCCTTTCCTTGGTTGTCAAAATATCTTTTTGCAATCCCTGAAAGTATTCGGTTAGATAGTAAGGGGACATATTGCCCGTTACCCGTAAGGGCCCCCATTGTTCGATAATCGTCGCTAATTGAAAATATGGGGACGCCTCAAACCCTGGGATTTGTCCAGGGAGAGTTTTCCCTAAGGGGGTGATCTTCTCCCCCTTGAACCAGCTAAACACATTCCATAGGAAAGACATTTTTTTTTCTGATATTTGCAGGCTCCTGCCTGGCTCGCCAAATGTATTGGTTTTTAATGTACAGATGGAAACAAAATGTACAGAAGGTATATAAGTGAATAAGTAAAGGAAAAACTCACCACTGGTGGTGCCTTGACTGAAGCAGCTGGGGCAGTCCTCCCTGGTGAGCGATCTCCAAGAGATACTGCTCCAGTGGGAGTCAGCCCTTAAATGAGGTCTCAGAGGGGATGGAGTCAAGCTCCACCCCTCCCGGGAGCACAGCTACATCACTCTCACCTGTGCTCCCACAGCTGACCCCATACTTGCCTCAGCTGATTAATCAGAGGTTCAGGCTGTGATTACCAATCTCCCATACACCCTCCTTCCAGGGGCAGCAGCCTCTATCACAGGTAAATCTAGGTAACCCATTTACACCGTGCTGCGCTGCTTCAGTCCAATGGCTTCATGATGGGCAGTGCCGCGTGTTTAGTGCCAGGGGGCAGCAAGGGCACATTGCTGAGCGAGAGCCAAAAGAGGAGAGGCTGGAGGACAAGAGTGTCTGGTGGCCATTTTCAATTGGTTTGTTGGCTTCTTCCTCATTCCTCCAGCCTGCACGGTGGACTCGGTACAGGCACTTGGTACTGCCTCCTGCTGCCTGCCTGCCTGCCTGCCTGGCAGCAAGAAGCGCTGCTGGAGATGGGAGACAGGATTGTCGGGTTGGGTGCAGCAAAGGGGGAAAATGAGGGAAACCCAAATACTTGTGAATGGTCATTGCATCTTAGGTCTGGGCTCAGCCCGTGCAGCAGCACCTCGGGGCTGGGGCCGAGCCCGGTGCCTGGGGCTGTGCTGCCTGCAGGAGGGCTGCGGGGCTGGGGCAGCCGGTGTGGGTGCAGCACATGGGCATGGGGGAGGGCCGGCAGCAGGGAGGGCGTTGGGCCTGAGCCCCGCTCGTGTTGGTCACAGCACAGGGGCCGCAGGGGACGCCAGGAGCGCAGAGCAGGGAGGGCCGGGCTGTGTGCAGGCCAGGGCATGAAACCTTCCCTCGGCAGCTGCTGAGCTGCTGAGCTTTTCCCCCACGTCTGCAGACTCTCCGATGAGGCTCTGCAGCAAAGCCAGCCCGGCCATCCTGATAGTGCACAAGGGGTTAGGAAAGGGCACAACTGAGCAGTCATTGAAGAGCACAAAGCAGCGAAGCACAGCACGAGCCATTGACTGCCTGCACAGATGAGCTTCTGCAGGCACCTCCGTTGGAGATCTGCGTACTGAGTGTGGGCGGAACGTGAAGGGAAAGGAGGAGAGGAGGGGAAGGAAGGCAAAGAAAGGAAAGGAAAAGAGGAGTCCAAAAGGCCAGAGCAGGAAAGGAGAAGGAAAGCTCCGTGCCGCCGGCGCCACCCGCCAGGAATCCGGGAGCGAACCCCCCCACAGGCCCGGGCCGGCCCCAGGCCGCCCTTAGCAACGGGACGGCGCAGGCGGTTGCTAGGGCCGGGGCAGGAAGTGCTTCCTGCCGGCCGAGAGCGCTTCCGGGGCAGCGCGGCGTGGCGGCGCGGAAGTTTGAATGGGGCCGGTAGGAGCGGGCTGTGTGCTGCCAGCGGGGCCGGGCCGCGGTGCGGGGCACGGAGGGATGTCGGCGGAGCAGCTCGCGGTGCTGGCGGCACGCAGAGGCGATGCGTGCGGTGCCAGCGAGTGCGGAGCTGAAGGAAGGGGAATCCATGTCCTTCCTCTGGCTGTCGGCGAGCGGGACGAGTCAGGGCTGCAGTTGTGTGTGATGGTGTTTGTTGCTGGGACCGGCTGCCCGAGCAGAATGGGGGCAGCGAGAGGGAGGCTTGACAAGCGCCCGCAGTCAGCAGCACGGCCCGTTCCTGCCCGCCTTGTTGCTGCTGTTGTGAGTCTGTTGGATGTGGAAGCTGGAGGTATTAATGGTGGGTCGTGGTTGAATCCCCCAAGAGGCCGCCCAAGGAGAGGCGCTGGATGCCAACATGGAGAGCAGAGCTTGTGTGTCCCAGGAGGCAGGCGTAGTCAGGTCCGCTTTGGAGCCTGCTGTTGTTGGCGCTGAGCTCAGGAGCCCCATCAGCGTGGTGCTGCGTGCTGCGTATGGCAGCCCGAAGAGATTCCCTTGTGGTGGAAGGGGGAGGCCGAAGGAGGCCGAAGGAGGCCGAGGGCCCTTTGCTCAGGGCCGGCTCCTCTGTGCCCTCTTGCTGGCCGGAGAGCAGGGCTGCCCGCTGGGCACAGCGAGTGCCTTCTGGCTGCCGTGCCGTGCCCTGCCCTCCAGCCCCCTCCTCATGCCATGTGGAACGCCAGTGCCAGCAGTGCCAGCAGCGCGGCCGCCATTTTAGAACCCTGGCCATGTCACAGCCGTTGCCTTGGTCACCGCTGCCCCACGCAACGCACTCGCCTCTCTGAGCTCTGGCCGTCAACAGCCATGTGGGCAGCAAAGAGAGCGAGGCTGGACGATGGGCAGGATGGAGGTGGGAAGATGGAGCCGGGGACCACAGGAATGAAGAGGAAGAGGGGGCCCACCATGACCATCGGGCAGCAGGCAGGCAAGAGAGCCCGTTTCCATCACACCTGGACCAGCCCCGTGACCACCTCCGTGGAGCCCATGGAGGTGGATCCACCTCCGGACGAGCCCATGGAGGTGGATCCGCCTCCGGACGAGCCCATGGAGGTGGGTCCGCCCGCGGCACAGCTGGCCTGGCACCACACCACCGTGCCAGGCCCCGCATCAGCACCACCAGGGCTGCAGCATCGCTGGTCCAGGCGCAGGGCTCCTTACCGTCTGCGCGGCCCCCGCCCCCGGCGTTAGTCGGGAGGCTTCATTTCACATCTGCTGCTCCTCTGCGGGTCCCCGGTCCCATCTTAACCCTCCGATGTCCCATCTTAGCCCATTTTTATTGTTGATTTCCTTGTTAATTTAGTTGTAGTGTTAGGAGTAGGTTATTGTTCATGTTTTTGGTTAGGAGTAGGTTATTGTTCGTGTTTTTGATTAGGAGTAGGTGTTACTGTTCATGTTTTAGTGTTAGGTGTAGGTTTTTTTCCTGTTTTAGAGTTAGGCTTAGGTTACTGTTGGTGTTTTATTGTTAGGTGTAGGTTTTTGTTCCTGTTTTAGAGTTAGGCTTAGGTTACTGTTCGTACTTAGGGTTAGCTGGGTTCCTACCAGCAGCTGGCAGCAAACAGCGCTCACTCGGTAAGCACACGCCTGCTTTCTCACCCGAAGACGTGAGCGCTGCTCCACGAGTGCGGAGATGTGCTGACATCTCCCAGGGATGGGATTTGCAGCTTGTGACTCTTCTGTTGCAGGTTGTCGAGGGGCAGCGCGTGAGTGGCTGTGAAATGCAATTGGGCTTCAGGAGAGCAGTCTGGAGCTGCCGTTGTAAGGTAGGTGTGCCTTACTGTAAGCGTGCTCTGAAGCAGTGCTGGTTAAGCACGGCTCACTCCTCTGTCTTCAACAGATCAGCTTTCTGCTCACTTTATTTCCGTGGCTGGCGTTGTAGAGCACAGCAGCAGCAAGGCCGCGAACACGTCCACAACCAGGTACGTGAACATGGGTAACTTTAATGGTAAGAATAACATTGCTGTGATAGTAATAGGGCAGTGGTTACGTGTGTGTGATGGAGCTCAGGGATAGGTTTAATCTTGCCTGGTAAGCTCTTCCCTT
The DNA here is from genome assembly GCF_039878825.1 of Excalfactoria chinensis. NCBI lineage: Eukaryota > Metazoa > Chordata > Aves > Galliformes > Phasianidae > Excalfactoria > Excalfactoria chinensis. Next base: position 78,212 of record NW_027315628.1, read on the forward strand.
ATTTGACGTCCACCCGTCCTCTCTGCTTCTCTTCCCCCACCTGCAAGTGCAGCAGTACCGAAGGCTGAGGGCTCTTTTCCTAGGCAGGCGGGCAAAGGCAACTGGAATGCAAGTTTGATGTCCCTCTTTGTTCTCGGGTCAGTAGGCCCTGGATCTCTTCCGAGCGGCTCTCTAAGTTAGCCTGGAAATGTTTGCTAGCAGGAAGTGACCCCGTCGCAGTGCCTGAGACTAACGGTGCCTTTTTCCCCCTCTCAGCAGGCAGCCTCCGTGAGAGCAGTGGAGCAGCAGGCTGTCTGCACTATGGCTGCTGAACTGCATTTCTCGCCACCTGAGATCCCTGAGCCCACACTAATGGAGAACGTGCTGCGCTACGGACTCTTGTTTGGAGCCCTTTTCCAGCTCCTGTGTGTTCTGGCCATCATCCTGCCAGTTTCCAAGTCCCCAAAGGCAGTAAGTAGCGCTGTGTGAGACTGATAGCAATGCTCAGGCAGTGGGCTGGGAGGGAGCCGTCTGTAGCTGTTGCCTACGGCAGAGTGCCCCGGCACTGCTGAGAGTGCCGCACTTGGTTCTGTCCTTCCTTCCGCACTCCAGCAGCCTTGAGGTGCCAGCTTGTCCTATCCTGCAGCTGCTGCTGCGCCCTATGAGCTGCCAGGCAGGGGGTCCACCCGATTAGCTCGGACAGCCTTGCTATAGAGGACTTCAGGCTCTGTTTTCATGGGATTTTTGGGAACTAGACAGAGGGGGAGTTTCTAATGTGCCCTGAGGTCAGGAAGGCGATTTCCAGTGCTGGTCCCCAAAGCTGCTCGGTCAGGTGACTTGAGCTCCCAAAGCCAGCTGTCAGCCAGTTGTTAGGGAGCTCCCTGACTGTGTCCCAATTGCTTCTTGTAGGACTCGGAGGGTTTTGAGTCTAAGACTTGGGAGACGGTGAAGAAACCCAAGGCGAGTGCTGCACAGCTGAGCAAGAAAGCCAAGAAGGAAAGCAAAAAGAAACGATAAGGGCTTGAGCAGTGAGGCGCAAAGGACAGCAGAATCGCTTGGAATGCTTCCTCAGAGGTGCACCAAAGGACACAGACTGCGTGGTCCTGTTTTCAGGCATGGCCGTGCTTTCCCTTTTGTGGACTGCGGAGAGGAACTAAGGAAGCTGTGTCTTTAGTCATTACCAGTATCCCGCCTATTTGATTTCCCATTGAAATGCATTTTGGTTGCATTTAGCATCTCTTTCTTGCAAATAAAAGCGAAACAAACATTTGAATAGTGGTGCTGCCTCTTTCAGTAGCTGCTCAAAAGGTGCCTGGCTCGGGCTGGCAATCGCAGGGCCATGAAGCGGTCGGCTTCACGTCCCTCCCTGGAAATGGAGCTGCTTGTCCCACGTTTCAATTGGCTGGGAGTGTGGATCTGCCTGGGGGTAGCGAGGCCCTACAGAGGGCTCTGGACAGGCTGGAGAGCTGGGCTGAAGGCAATGGGATGAAGTTCAACAAGACCAAATGCCGGGTCGTGCACTTTGGCCACAACAGCCCCAGGCAGCTCTATAGGCTTGGGTTGGAGTGGCTGGAGGACTGTGTGGAGGAAACGGACCTGGGGGAACTGATTGATGCTCGGCTGAACGTGAGCCCACAGTGTGCCCGGGTGGCCAAGAAGGCCAACGGCATCCTGGCTTGCATCAGAAACAGTGTTACCAGCAGGAACAGGGAGGTGGTTGTCCCCCTGTACTCGGCACTGGTGAGGCCGCACCTCCGAGGGCTGTGTTCAGTTTTGGGCCCCTCACTGCAAGAGAGACATTGAGGCCCTGGAACGTGTTCAGAGGAGGGCTACGAAGCTGGTGAGGGGTCTGGAGCACAGGCCTTATGAGGAGCGGCTGAGGGAACTGGGATTGTTCAGCCTGGAGAAGTGGAGGCTCAGGGGAGAGCTTATAGCTCTCTATAACTTCCTGAAGGCAGGTTGTAGTGAGCTTGGGGTCGGCCTCTTCTCTCGTGTAATCACTGATAGAACTAGAGGGAATGGCTTCTAGCTGCGCCAGGGGAGGTTCAGGCTGGACATTCGGAAGTATTACTTCTCGGCAAGGGTAGTCAGGCACTGGAATGCACTGCCCGGGGAGGTGGTGGAGTCACCGACCATGGGGGTGTTCAGGAAACGTTTGGACGTTGCGTTGAGGGATATGATTTAGCTGGGAAGTACTGGTGATGGTTGGACTGGATGATCTTTTAGGTCTTTTCCAACCTTGATAATTCTGTGATTGTGTGAAGGAGGGAAACCCAATACTTCGGAGTGGTCATTGCATCTTAGGTCTGGGCTCAGCCCGTGCAGCAGCACCTCGGGGCTGGGGCCGAGCCCGGTGCCTGGGGCTGTGCTGCCTGCAGGAGGGCTGCGGGGCTGGGGCAGCCGGTGTGGGTGCAGCACATGGGCATGGGGGAGGGCCGGCAGCAGGGAGGGCGTTGGGCCTGAGCCCCGCTCGTGTTGGTCACAGCACAGGGGCCGCAGGGGACGCCAGGAGCGCAGAGCAGGGAGGGCCGGGCTGTGTGCAGGCCAGGGCATGAAACCTTCCCTCGGCAGCTGCTGAGCTGCTGAGCTTTTCCCCCACGTCTGCAGACTCTCCGATGAGGCTCTGCAGCAAAGCCAGCCGGGCCATCCTGATAGTGCACAAGGGGTTAGGAAAGGGCACAACTGAGCAGTCATTGAAGAGCACAAAGCAGCGAAGCACAGCACGAGCCATTGACTGCCTGCACAGATGAGCTTCTGCAGGCACCTCCGTTGGAGATCTGCGTACTGAGTGTGGGCGGAACGTGAAGGGAAAGGAGGAGAGGAGGGGAAGGAAGGCAAAGAAAGGAAAGGAAAAGAGGAGTCCAAAAGGCCAGAGCAGGAAAGGAGAAGGAAAGCTCCGTGCCGCCGGCGCCACCCGCCAGGAATCCGGGAGCGAACCCCCCCACAGGCCCGGGCCGGCCCCAGGCCGCCCTTAGCAACGGGACGGCGCAGGCGGTTGCTAGGGCCGGGGCAGGAAGTGCTTCCTGCCGGCCGAGAGCGCTTCCGGGGCAGCGCGGCGTGGCGGCGCGGAAGTTTGAATGGGGCCGGTAGGAGCGGGCTGTGTGCTGCCAGCGGGGCCGGGCCGCGGTGCGGGGCACGGAGGGATGTCGGCGGAGCAGCTCGCGGTGCTGGCGGCACGCAGAGGCGATGCGTGCGGTGCCAGCGAGTGCGGAGCTGAAGGAAGGGGAATCCATGTCCTTCCTCTGGCTGTCGGCGAGCGGGACGAGTCAGGGCTGCAGTTGTGTGTGATGGTGTTTGTTGCTGGGACCGGCTGCCCGAGCAGAATGGGGGCAGCGAGAGGGAGGCTTGACAAGCGCCCGCAGTCAGCAGCACGGCCCGTTCCTGCCCGCCTTGTTGCTGCTGTTGTGAGTCTGTTGGATGTGGAAGCTGGAGGTATTAATGGTGGGTCGTGGTTGAATCCCCCAAGAGGCCGCCCAAGGAGAGGCGCTGGATGCCAACATGGAGAGCAGAGCTTGTGTGTCCCAGGAGGCAGGCGTAGTCAGGTCCGCTTTGGAGCCTGCTGTTGTTGGCGCTGAGCTCAGGAGCCCCATCAGCGTGGTGCTGCGTGCTGCGTATGGCAGCCCGAAGAGATTCCCTTGTGGTGGAAGGGGGAGGCCGAAGGAGGCCGAAGGAGGCCGAGGGCCCTTTGCTCAGGGCCGGCTCCTCTGTGCCCTCTTGCTGGCCGGAGAGCAGGGCTGCCCGCTGGGCACAGCGAGTGCCTTCTGGCTGCCGTGCCGTGCCCTGCCCTCCAGCCCCCTCCTCATGCCATGTGGAACGCCAGTGCCAGCAGTGCCAGCAGCGCGGCCGCCATTTTAGAACCCTGGCCATGTCACAGCCGTTGCCTTGGTCACCGCTGCCCCACGCAACGCACTCGCCTCTCTGAGCTCTGGCCGTCAACAGCCATGTGGGCAGCAAAGAGAGCGAGGCTGGACGATGGGCAGGATGGAGGTGGGAAGATGGAGCCGGGGACCACAGGAATGAAGAGGAAGAGGGGGCCCGCCATGACCATCGGGCAGCAGGCAGGCAAGAGAGCCCGTTTCCATCACACCTGGACCAGCCCCGTGACCACCTCCGTGGAGCCCATGGAGGTGGATCCACCTCCGGACGAGCCCATGGAGGTGGATCCGCCTCCGGACGAGCCCATGGAGGTGGGTCCGCCCGCGGCACAGCTGGCCTGGCACCACACCACCGTGCCAGGCCCCGCATCAGCACCACCAGGGCTGCAGCATCGCTGGTCCAGGCGCAGGGCTCCTTACCGTCTGCGCGGCCCCCGCCCCCGGCGTTAGTCGGGAGGCTTCATTTCACATCTGCTGCTCCTCTGCGGGTCCCCGGTCCCATCTTAACCCTCCGATGTCCCATCTTAGCCCATTTTTATTGTTGATTTCCTTGTTAATTTAGTTGTAGTGTTAGGAGTAGGTTATTGTTCATGTTTTTGGTTAGGAGTAGGTTATTGTTCGTGTTTTTGATTAGGAGTAGGTGTTACTGTTCATGTTTTAGTGTTAGGTGTAGGTTTTTTTCCTGTTTTAGAGTTAGGCTTAGGTTACTGTTGGTGTTTTATTGTTAGGTGTAGGTTTTTGTTCCTGTTTTAGAGTTAGGCTTAGGTTACTGTTCGTACTTAGGGTTAGCTGGGTTCCTACCAGCAGCTGGCAGCAAACAGCGCTCACTCGGTAAGCACACGCCTGCTTTCTCACCCGAAGACGTGAGCGCTGCTCCACGAGTGCGGAGATGTGCTGACATCTCCCAGGGATGGGATTTGCAGCTTGTGACTCTTCTGTTGCAGGTTGTCGAGGGGCAGCGCGTGAGTGGCTGTGAAATGCAATTGGGCTTCAGGAGAGCAGTCTGGAGCTGCCGTTGTAAGGTAGGTGTGCCTTACTGTAAGCGTGCTCTGAAGCAGTGCTGGTTAAGCACGGCTCACTCCTCTGTCTTCAACAGATCAGCTTTCTGCTCACTTTATTTCCGTGGCTGGCGTTGTAGAGCACAGCAGCAGCAAGGCCGCGAACACGTCCACAACCAGGTACGTGAACATGGGTAACTTTAATGGTAAGAATAACATTGCTGTGATAGTAATAGGGCAGTGGTTACGTGTGTGTGATGGAGCTCAGGGATAGGTTTAATCTTGCCTGGTAAGCTCTTCCCTTATTTGACGTCCACCCGTCCTCTCTGCTTCTCTTCCCCCACCTGCAAGTGCAGCAGTACCGAAGGCTGAGGGCTCTTTTCCTAGGCAGGCGGGCAAAGGCAACTGGAATGCAAGTTTGATGTCCCTCTTTGTTCTCGGGTCAGTAGGCCCTGGATCTCTTCCGAGCGGCTCTCTAAGTTAGCCTGGAAATGTTTGCTAGCAGGAAGTGACCCCGTCGCAGTGCCTGAGACTAACGGTGCCTTTTTCCCCCTCTCAGCAGGCAGCCTCCGTGAGAGCAGTGGAGCAGCAGGCTGTCTGCACTATGGCTGCTGAACTGCATTTCTCGCCACCTGAGATCCCTGAGCCCACACTAATGGAGAACGTGCTGCGCTACGGACTCTTGTTTGGAGCCCTTTTCCAGCTCCTGTGTGTTCTGGCCATCATCCTGCCAGTTTCCAAGTCCCCAAAGGCAGTAAGTAGCGCTGTGTGAGACTGATAGCAATGCTCAGGCAGTGGGCTGGGAGGGAGCCGTCTGTAGCTGTTGCCTACGGCAGAGTGCCCCGGCACTGCTGAGAGTGCCGCACTTGGTTCTGTCCTTCCTTCCGCACTCCAGCAGCCTTGAGGTGCCAGCTTGTCCTATCCTGCAGCTGCTGCTGCGCCCTATGAGCTGCCAGGCAGGGGGTCCACCCGATTAGCTCGGACAGCCTTGCTATAGAGGACTTCAGGCTCTGTTTTCATGGGATTTTTGGGAACTAGACAGAGGGGGAGTTTCTAATGTGCCCTGAGGTCAGGAAGGCGATTTCCAGTGCTGGTCCCCAAAGCTGCTCGGTCAGGTGACTTGAGCTCCCAAAGCCAGCTGTCAGCCAGTTGTTAGGGAGCTCCCTGACTGTGTCCCAATTGCTTCTTGTAGGACTCGGAGGGTTTTGAGTCTAAGACTTGGGAGACGGTGAAGAAACCCAAGGCGAGTGCTGCACAGCTGAGCAAGAAAGCCAAGAAGGAAAGCAAAAAGAAACGATAAGGGCTTGAGCAGTGAGGCGCAAAGGACAGCAGAATCGCTTGGAATGCTTCCTCAGAGGTGCACCAAAGGACACAGACTGCGTGGTCCTGTTTTCAGGCATGGCCGTGCTTTCCCTTTTGTGGACTGCGGAGAGGAACTAAGGAAGCTGTGTCTTTAGTCATTACCAGTATCCCGCCTATTTGATTTCCCATTGAAATGCATTTTGGTTGCATTTAGCATCTCTTTCTTGCAAATAAAAGCGAAACAAACATTTGAATAATGGTGCTGCCTCTTTCAGTAGCTGCTCAAAAGGTGCCTGGCTCGGGCTGGCAATCGCAGGGCCATGAAGCGGTCGGCTTCACGTCCCTCCCTGGAAATGGAGCTGCTTGTCCCACGTTTCAATTGGCTGGGAGTGTGGATCTGCCTGGGGGTAGCGAGGCCCTACAGAGGGCTCTGGACAGGCTGGAGAGCTGGGCTGAAGGCAATGGGATGAGGTTCAACAAGACCAAATGCCGGGTCGTGCACTTTGGCCACAACAGCCCCAGGCAGCTCTATAGGCTTGGGTTGGAGTGGCTGGAGGACTGTGTGGAGGAAACGGACCTGGGGGAACTGATTGATGCTCGGCTGAACGTGAGCCCACAGTGTGCCCGGGTGGCCAAGAAGGCCAACGGCATCCTGGCTTGCATCAGAAACAGTGTTACCAGCAGGAACAGGGAGGTGGTTGTCCCCCTGTACTCGGCACTGGTGAGGCCGCACCTCCGAGGGCTGTGTTCAGTTTTGGGCCCCTCACTGCAAGAGAGACATTGAGGCCCTGGAACGTGTTCAGAGGAGGGCTACGAAGCTGGTGAGGGGTCTGGAGCACAGGCCTTATGAGGAGCGGCTGAGGGAACTGGGATTGTTCAGCCTGGAGAAGTGGAGGCTCAGGGGAGAGCTTATAGCTCTCTATAACTTCCTGAAGGCAGGTTGTAGTGAGCTTGGGGTCGGCCTCTTCTCTCGTGTAATCACTGATAGAACTAGAGGGAATGGCTTCTAGCTGCGCCAGGGGAGGTTCAGGCTGGACATTCGGAAGTATTACTTCTCGGCAAGGGTAGTCAGGCACTGGAATGCACTGCCCGGGGAGGTGGTGGAGTCACCGACCATGGGGGTGTTCAGGAAACGTTTGGACGTTGCGTTGAGGGATATGATTTAGCTGGGAAGTACTGGTGATGGTTGGACTGGATGATCTTTTAGGTCTTTTCCAACCTTGATAATTCTGTGATTGTGTGAAGGAGGGAAACCCAATACTTCGGAGTGGTCATTGCATCTTAGGTCTGGGCTCAGCCCGTGCAGCAGCACCTCGGGGCTGGGGCCGAGCCCGGTGCCTGGGGCTGTGCTGCCTGCAGGAGGGCTGCGGGGCTGGGGCAGCCGGTGTGGGTGCAGCACATGGGCATGGGGGAGGGCCGGCAGCAGGGAGGGCGTTGGGCCTGAGCCCCGCTCGTGTTGGTCACAGCACAGGGGCCGCAGGGGACGCCAGGAGCGCAGAGCAGGGAGGGCCGGGCTGTGTGCAGGCCAGGGCATGAAACCTTCCCTCGGCAGCTGCTGAGCTGCTGAGCTTTTCCCCCACGTCTGCAGACTCTCCGATGAGGCTCTGCAGCAAAGCCAGCCGGGCCATCCTGATAGTGCACAAGGGGTTAGGAAAGGGCACAACTGAGCAGTCATTGAAGAGCACAAAGCAGCGAAGCACAGCACGAGCCATTGACTGCCTGCACAGATGAGCTTCTGCAGGCACCTCCGTTGGAGATCTGCGTACTGAGTGTGGGCGGAACGTGAAGGGAAAGGAGGAGAGGAGGGGAAGGAAGGCAAAGAAAGGAAAGGAAAAGAGGAGTCCAAAAGGCCAGAGCAGGAAAGGAGAAGGAAAGCTCCGTGCCGCCGGCGCCACCCGCCAGGAATCCGGGAGCGAACCCCCCCACAGGCCCGGGCCGGCCCCAGGCCGCCCTTAGCAACGGGACGGCGCAGGCGGTTGCTAGGGCCGGGGCAGGAAGTGCTTCCTGCCGGCCGAGAGCGCTTCCGGGGCAGCGCGGCGTGGCGGCGCGGAAGTTTGAATGGGGCCGGTAGGAGCGGGCTGTGTGCTGCCAGCGGGGCCGGGCCGCGGTGCGGGGCACGGAGGGATGTCGGCGGAGCAGCTCGCGGTGCTGGCGGCACGCAGAGGCGATGCGTGCGGTGCCAGCGAGTGCGGAGCTGAAGGAAGGGGAATCCATGTCCTTCCTCTGGCTGTCGGCGAGCGGGACGAGTCAGGGCTGCAGTTGTGTGTGATGGTGTTTGTTGCTGGGACCGGCTGCCCGAGCAGAATGGGGGCAGCGAGAGGGAGGCTTGACAAGCGCCCGCAGTCAGCAGCACGGCCCGTTCCTGCCCGCCTTGTTGCTGCTGTTGTGAGTCTGTTGGATGTGGAAGCTGGAGGTATTAATGGTGGGTCGTGGTTGAATCCCCCAAGAGGCCGCCCAAGGAGAGGCGCTGGATGCCAACATGGAGAGCAGAGCTTGTGTGTCCCAGGAGGCAGGCGTAGTCAGGTCCGCTTTGGAGCCTGCTGTTGTTGGCGCTGAGCTCAGGAGCCCCATCAGCGTGGTGCTGCGTGCTGCGTATGGCAGCCCGAAGAGATTCCCTTGTGGTGGAAGGGGGAGGCCGAAGGAGGCCGAAGGAGGCCGAGGGCCCTTTGCTCAGGGCCGGCTCCTCTGTGCCCTCTTGCTGGCCGGAGAGCAGGGCTGCCCGCTGGGCACAGCGAGTGCCTTCTGGCTGCCGTGCCGTGCCCTGCCCTCCAGCCCCCTCCTCATGCCATGTGGAACGCCAGTGCCAGCAGTGCCAGCAGCGCGGCCGCCATTTTAGAACCCTGGCCATGTCACAGCCGTTGCCTTGGTCACCGCTGCCCCACAGCAACGCACTCGCCTCTCTGAGCTCTGGCCGTCAACAGCCATGTGGGCAGCAAAGAGAGCGAGGCTGGACGATGGGCAGGATGGAGGTGGGAAGATGGAGCCGGGGACCACAGGAATGAAGAGGAAGAGGGGGCCCGCCATGACCATCGGGCAGCAGGCAGGCAAGAGAGCCCGTTTCCATCACACCTGGACCAGCCCCGTGACCACCTCCGTGGAGCCCATGGAGGTGGATCCACCTCCGGACGAGCCCATGGAGGTGGATCCGCCTCCGGACGAGCCCATGGAGGTGGGTCCGCCCGCGGCACAGCTGGCCTGGCACCACACCACCGTGCCAGGCCCCGCATCAGCACCACCAGGGCTGCAGCATCGCTGGTCCAGGCGCAGGGCTCCTTACCGTCTGCGCGGCCCCCGCCCCCGGCGTTAGTCGGGAGGCTTCATTTCACATCTGCTGCTCCTCTGCGGGTCCCCGGTCCCATCTTAACCCTCCGATGTCCCATCTTAGCCCATTTTTATTGTTGATTTCCTTGTTAATTTAGTTGTAGTGTTAGGAGTAGGTTATTGTTCATGTTTTTGGTTAGGAGTAGGTTATTGTTCGTGTTTTTGATTAGGAGTAGGTGTTACTGTTCATGTTTTAGTGTTAGGTGTAGGTTTTTTTCCTGTTTTAGAGTTAGGCTTAGGTTACTGTTGGTGTTTTATTGTTAGGTGTAGGTTTTTGTTCCTGTTTTAGAGTTAGGCTTAGGTTACTGTTCGTACTTAGGGTTAGCTGGGTTCCTACCAGCAGCTGGCAGCAAACAGCGCTCACTCGGTAAGCACACGCCTGCTTTCTCACCCGAAGACGTGAGCGCTGCTCCACGAGTGCGGAGATGTGCTGACATCTCCCAGGGATGGGATTTGCAGCTTGTGACTCTTCTGTTGCAGGTTGTCGAGGGGCAGCGCGTGAGTGGCTGTGAAATGCAATTGGGCTTCAGGAGAGCAGTCTGGAGCTGCCGTTGTAAGGTAGGTGTGCCTTACTGTAAGCGTGCTCTGAAGCAGTGCTGGTTAAGCACGGCTCACTCCTCTGTCTTCAACAGATCAGCTTTCTGCTCACTTTATTTCCGTGGCTGGCGTTGTAGAGCACAGCAGCAGCAAGGCCGCGAACACGTCCACAACCAGGTACGTGAACATGGGTAACTTTAATGGTAAGAATAACATTGCTGTGATAGTAATAGGGCAGTGGTTACGTGTGTGTGATGGAGCTCAGGGATAGGTTTAATCTTGCCTGGTAAGCTCTTCCCTTATTTGACGTCCACCCGTCCTCTCTGCTTCTCTTCCCCCACCTGCAAGTGCAGCAGTACCGAAGGCTGAGGGCTCTTTTCCTAGGCAGGCGGGCAAAGGCAACTGGAATGCAAGTTTGATGTCCCTCTTTGTTCTCGGGTCAGTAGGCCCTGGATCTCTTCCGAGCGGCTCTCTAAGTTAGCCTGGAAATGTTTGCTAGCAGGAAGTGACCCCGTCGCAGTGCCTGAGACTAACGGTGCCTTTTTCCCCCTCTCAGCAGGCAGCCTCCGTGAGAGCAGTGGAGCAGCAGGCTGTCTGCACTATGGCTGCTGAACTGCATTTCTCGCCACCTGAGATCCCTGAGCCCACACTAATGGAGAACGTGCTGCGCTACGGACTCTTGTTTGGAGCCCTTTTCCAGCTCCTGTGTGTTCTGGCCATCATCCTGCCAGTTTCCAAGTCCCCAAAGGCAGTAAGTAGCGCTGTGTGAGACTGATAGCAATGCTCAGGCAGTGGGCTGGGAGGGAGCCGTCTGTAGCTGTTGCCTACGGCAGAGTGCCCCGGCACTGCTGAGAGTGCCGCACTTGGTTCTGTCCTTCCTTCCGCACTCCAGCAGCCTTGAGGTGCCAGCTTGTCCTATCCTGCAGCTGCTGCTGCGCCCTATGAGCTGCCAGGCAGGGGGTCCACCCGATTAGCTCGGACAGCCTTGCTATAGAGGACTTCAGGCTCTGTTTTCATGGGATTTTTGGGAACTAGACAGAGGGGGAGTTTCTAATGTGCCCTGAGGTCAGGAAGGCGATTTCCAGTGCTGGTCCCCAAAGCTGCTCGGTCAGGTGACTTGAGCTCCCAAAGCCAGCTGTCAGCCAGTTGTTAGGGAGCTCCCTGACTGTGTCCCAATTGCTTCTTGTAGGACTCGGAGGGTTTTGAGTCTAAGACTTGGGAGACGGTGAAGAAACCCAAGGCGAGTGCTGCACAGCTGAGCAAGAAAGCCAAGAAGGAAAGCAAAAAGAAACGATAAGGGCTTGAGCAGTGAGGCGCAAAGGACAGCAGAATCGCTTGGAATGCTTCCTCAGAGGTGCACCAAAGGACACAGACTGCGTGGTCCTGTTTTCAGGCATGGCCGTGCTTTCCCTTTTGTGGACTGCGGAGAGGAACTAAGGAAGCTGTGTCTTTAGTCATTACCAGTATCCCGCCTATTTGATTTCCCATTGAAATGCATTTTGGTTGCATTTAGCATCTCTTTCTTGCAAATAAAAGCGAAACAAACATTTGAATAGTGGTGCTGCCTCTTTCAGTAGCTGCTCAAAAGGTGCCTGGCTCGGGCTGGCAATCGCAGGGCCATGAAGCGGTCGGCTTCACGTCCCTCCCTGGAAATGGAGCTGCTTGTCCCACGTTTCAATTGGCTGGGAGTGTGGATCTGCCTGGGGGTAGCGAGGCCCTACAGAGGGCTCTGGACAGGCTGGAGAGCTGGGCTGAAGGCAATGGGATGAAGTTCAACAAGACCAAATGCCGGGTCGTGCACTTTGGCCACAACAGCCCCAGGCAGCTCTATAGGCTTGGGTTGGAGTGGCTGGAGGACTGTGTGGAGGAAACGGACCTGGGGGAACTGATTGATGCTCGGCTGAACGTGAGCCCACAGTGTGCCCGGGTGGCCAAGAAGGCCAACGGCATCCTGGCTTGCATCAGAAACAGTGTTACCAGCAGGAACAGGGAGGTGGTTGTCCCCCTGTACTCGGCACTGGTGAGGCCGCACCTCCGAGGGCTGTGTTCAGTTTTGGGCCCCTCACTGCAAGAGAGACATTGAGGCCCTGGAACGTGTTCAGAGGAGGGCTACGAAGCTGGTGAGGGGTCTGGAGCACAGGCCTTATGAGGAGCGGCTGAGGGAACTGGGATTGTTCAGCCTGGAGAAGTGGAGGCTCAGGGGAGAGCTTATAGCTCTCTATAACTTCCTGAAGGCAGGTTGTAGTGAGCTTGGGGTCGGCCTCTTCTCTCGTGTAATCACTGATAGAACTAGAGGGAATGGCTTCTAGCTGCGCCAGGGGAGGTTCAGGCTGGACATTCGGAAGTATTACTTCTCGGCAAGGGTAGTCAGGCACTGGAATGCACTGCCCGGGGAGGTGGTGGAGTCACCGACCATGGGGGTGTTCAGGAAACGTTTGGACGTTGCGTTGAGGGATATGATTTAGCTGGGAAGTACTGGTGATGGTTGGACTGGATGATCTTTTAGGTCTTTTCCAACCTTGATAATTCTGTGATTGTGTGAAGGAGGGAAACCCAATACTTCGGAGTGGTCATTGCATCTTAGGTCTGGGCTCAGCCCGTGCAGCAGCACCTCGGGGCTGGGGCCGAGCCCGGTGCCTGGGGCTGTGCTGCCTGCAGGAGGGCTGCGGGGCTGGGGCAGCCGGTGTGGGTGCAGCACATGGGCATGGGGGAGGGCCGGCAGCAGGGAGGGCGTTGGGCCTGAGCCCCGCTCGTGTTGGTCACAGCACAGGGGCCGCAGGGGACGCCAGGAGCGCAGAGCAGGGAGGGCCGGGCTGTGTGCAGGCCAGGGCATGAAACCTTCCCTCGGCAGCTGCTGAGCTGCTGAGCTTTTCCCCCACGTCTGCAGACTCTCCGATGAGGCTCTGCAGCAAAGCCAGCCGGGCCATCCTGATAGTGCACAAGGGGTTAGGAAAGGGCACAACTGAGCAGTCATTGAAGAGCACAAAGCAGCGAAGCACAGCACGAGCCATTGACTGCCTGCACAGATGAGGCTTCTGCAGGCACCTCCGTTGGAGATCTGCGTACTGAGTGTGGGCGGAACGTGAAGGGAAAGGAGGAGAGGAGGGGAAGGAAGGCAAAGAAAGGAAAGGAAAAGAGGAGTCCAAAAGGCCAGAGCAGGAAAGGAGAAGGAAAGCTCCGTGCCGCCGGCGCCACCCGCCAGGAATCCGGAGCGAACCCCCCCACAGGCCCGGGCCGGCCCCAAGGCCGCCCTTAGCAACGGGACGGCGCAGGCGGTTGCTAGGGCCGGGGCAGGAAGTAGCTTCCTGCCGGCCGAGAGCGCTTCCGGGGCAGCGCGGCGTGGCGGCGCGGAAGTTTGAATGGGGCCGGTAGGAGCGGGCTGTGTGCTGCCAGCGGGGCCGGGCCGCGGTGCGGGGCACGGAGGGATGTCGGCGAGCAGCTCGCGGTGCTGGCGGCACGCAGAGGCGATGCGTGCGGTGCCAGCGAGTGGCGGAGCTGAAGGAAGGGGAATCCATGTCCTTCCTCTGGCTGTCGGCGAGCGGGACGAGTCAGGGCTGCAGTTGTGTGTGATGGTGTTTGTTGCTGGGACCGGCTGCCCGAGCAGAATGGGGGCAGCGAGAGGGAGGCTTGACAAGCGCCCGCAGTCAGCAGCACGGCCCGTCCTGCCCGCCTTGTTGCTGCTGTTGTGAGTCTGTTGGATGTGGAAGCTGGAGGTATTAATGGTGGGTCGTGGTGAATCCCCCAAGAGGCCGCCCAAGGAGAGGCGCTGGATGCCAACATGGAGAGCAGAGCTTGTGTGTCCCAGGAGGCAGGCGTAGTCAGGTCCGCTTTGGAGCCTGCTGTTGTTGGCGCTGAGCTCAGGAGCCCATCAGCGTGGTGCTGCGTGCTGCGGTATGGCAGCCCGAAGAGATTCCCTGTGGTGGAAGGGGAGGCCGAAGGAGGCCGAAGGAGGCCGAGGGCCCTTTGCTCAGGGCCGGCTCCTCTGTGCCCTCTTGCTGGCCGGAGAGCAGGGCTGTCCCGCTGGGCACAGCGAGTGCCTTCTGGCTGCCGTGCCGTGCCCTGCCCTCCAGCCCCCTCCTCATGCCATGTGGAACGCCAGTGCCAGCAGTGCCAGCAGCGCGGCCGCCATTTTAGAACCCTGGCCATGTCACAGCCGTTGCCTTGGTCACCGCTGCCCCACGCAACGCACTCGCCTCTCTGAGCTCTGGCCGTCAACAGCCATGTGGGCAGCAAAGAGAGCGAGGCTGGACGATGGGCAGGATGGAGGTGGGAAGATGGAGCCGGGGACCACAGGAATGAAGAGGAAGAGGGGGCCCGCCATGACATCGGGCAGCAGGCAGGCAAGAGAGCCCGTTTCCATCACACCTGGACCAGCCCCGTGACCACCTCCGTGGAGCCCATGGAGGTGGATCCACCTCCGGACGAGCCCATGGAGGTGGATCCGCCTCCGGACGAGCCCATGGAGGTGGGTCCGCCCGCGGCACAGCTGGCCTGGCACCACAACCACCGTGCCAGGCCCCGCATCAGCACCACCAGGGCTGCAGCATCGCTGGTCCAGGCGCAGGGCTCCTTACCGTCTGCGCGGCCCCCGCCCCCGGCGTTAGTCGGGAGGCTTCATTTCACATCTGCTGCTCCTCTGCGGGTCCCCGGTCCCATCTTAACCCTCCGATGTCCCATCTTAGCCCATTTTTATTGTTGATTTCCTTGTTAATTTAGTTGTAGTGTTAGGAGTAGGTTATTGTTCATGTTTTTGGTTAGGAGTAGGTTATTGTTCGTGTTTTTGATTAGGAGTAGGTGTTACTGTTCATGTTTTAGTGTTAGGTGTAGGTTTTTTTCCTGTTTTAGAGTTAGGCTTAGGTTACTGTTGGTGTTTTATTGTTAGGTGTAGGTTTTTGTTCCTGTTTTAGAGTTAGGCTTAGGTTACTGTTCGTACTTAGGGTTAGCTGGGTTCCTACCAGCAGCTGGCAGCAAACAGCGCTCACATCGGTAAGCACGACGCCTGCTTTCTCACCCGAAGACGTGAGCGCTGCTCCACGAGTGCGGAGATGTGCTGACATCTCCCAGGGATGGGATTTGCAGCTTGTGACTCTTCTGTTGCAGGTTGTCGAGGGGCAGCGCGTGAGTGGCTGTGAAATGCAATTGGGCTTCAGGAGAGCAGTCCTGGAGCTGCCGTTGTAAGGTAGGTGTGCCTTACTGTAAGCGTGCTCTGAAGCAGTGCTGGTTAAGCACGGCTCACTCCTCTGTCTTCAACAGATCAGCTTTCTGCTCACTTTATTTCCGTGGCTGGCGTTGTAGAGCACAGCAGCAGCAAGGCCGCGAACACGTCCACAACCAGGTACGTGAACATGGGTAACTTTAATGGTAAAGAATAACATTGCTGTGATAGTAATAGGGCAGTGGTTACGTGTGTGTGATGGAGCTCAGGGATAGGTTTAATCTTGCCTGGTAAGCTCTTCCCTTATTTGACGTCCACCCGTCCTCATCTGCTTCTCTTCCCCACCTGCAAGTGCAGCAGTACCGAAGGCTGAGGCTCTTTTCCTAGGCAGGCGGGCAAAGGCAACTGGAATGCAAGTTTGATGTCCCTCTTGTTCTCGGGTCAGTAGGCCCTGGATCTCTTCCGAGCGGCTCTCTAAGTTAGCCTGAAATGTTTGCTAGCAGGAAGTGACCCCGTCGCAGTGCCTGAGACTAACGGTGCCTTTTTCCCCCCTCTCAGCAGGCAGCCTCCGTGAGAGCAGTGGAGCAGCAGGCTGTCTGCACTATGGCTGCTGAACTGCATTTCTCGCCACCTGAGATCCCTGAGCCCACACTAATGGAGAACGTGCTGCGCCTACGGACTCTTGTTTGGAGCCCTTTTCCAGCTCCTGTGTGTTCTGGCCATCATCCTGCCAGTTTCCAAGTCCCCAAAGGCAGTAAGTAGCGCTGTGTGAGACTGATAGCAATGCTCAGGCAGTGGGCTGGGAGGGAGCCGTCTGTAGCTGTTTGCCTACGGCAGAGTGCCCCGGCACTGCTGAGAGTGCCGCACTTGGTTCTGTCCTTCCTTCCGCACTCCAGCAGCCTTGAGGTGCCAGCTTGTCCTATCCTGCAGCTGCTGCGTGCGCCCTATGAGCTGCCAGGCAGGGGTCCACCCGATTAGCTCGGACAGCCTTGCTATAGAGGACTTCAGGCTCTGTTTTCATGGGATTTTTGGGAACTAGACAGAGGGGGAGTTTCTAATGTGCCCTGAGGTCAGGAAGGCGATTTCCAGTGCTGGTCCCCAAAGCTGCTCGGTCAGGTGACTTGAGCTCCCAAAGCCAGCTGTCAGCCAGTTGTTAGGGAGCTCCCTGACTGTGTCCCAATTGCTTCTTGTAGGACTCGGAGGGTTTTGAGTCTAAGACTTGGGAGACGGTGAAGAAACCCAAGGCGAGTGCTGCACAGCTGAGCAAGAAAGCAAGAAGGAAAGCAAAAAGAAACGATAAGGGCTTGAGCAGTGAGGCGCAAAGGACAGCAGAATCGCTTGGAATGCTTCCTCAGAGGTGCACCAAAGGACACAGACTGCGTGGTCCTGTTTTCAGGCATGGCCGTGCTTTCCCTTTTGTGGACTGCGGAGAGGAACTAAGGAAGCTGGTGTCTTTAGTCATTACCAGTATCCCGCCTATTTGATTTCCCATTGAAATGCATTTTGGTTGCATTAGCATCTCTTTCTTGCAAATAAAAGCGAAACAAACATTTGAATAATGGTGCTGCCTCTTCAGTAGCTGCTCAAAAGGTGCCTGGCTCGGGCTGGCAATCGCAGGGCCATGAAGCGGTCGGCTTCACGTCCCTCCCCTGGAAATGGAGCTGCTTGTCCCACGTTTCAATTGGCTGGGAGTGTGGATCTGCCTGGGGGTAGCGAGGCCCTACAGAGGGCTCTGGACAGGCTGGAGAGCTGGGCTGAAGGCAATGGATGAGGTTCAACAAGACCAAATGCCGGGTCGTGCACTTTGGCCACAACAGCCCAGGCAGCTCTATAGGCTTGGGTTGGAGTGGCTGGAGGACTGTGTGGAGGAAACGGACCTGGGGAACTGATTGATGCTCGGCTGAACGTGAGCCCACAGTGTGCCCCGGGTGGCCAAGAAGGCCAACGGCATCCTGGCTTGCATCAGAAACAGTGTTACCAGCAAGGAACAGGGAGGTGGTTGTCCCCCCTGTACTCGGCACTGGTGAGGCCGCACCTCGAGGGCTGTGTTCAGTTTTGGGCCCCTCACTGCAAGAGAGACATTGAGGCCCTGGAACGTGTTCAGAGGAGGGCTACGAAGCTGGTGAGGGTCTGGAGCACAGGCCTTATGAGGAGCGGCTGAGGGAACTGGGATTGTTCAGCCTGGAGAAGTGGAGGCTCAGGGAGAGCTTATAGCTCTCTATAACTTCCTGAAGGCAGGTTGTAGTGAGCTTGGGGTCGGCCTCTTCTCTCGTGTAATCACTGATAGAACTAGAGGGAATGGCTTCTAGCTGCGCCAGGGGAGGTTCAGGCTGGACATTCGGAAGTATTACTTCTCGGCAAGGGTAGTCAGGCACTGGAATGCACTGCCCGGGGAGGTGGTGGAGTCACCGACCATGGGGGGTGTTCAGGAAACGTTTGGACGTTGCGTTGAGGGATATGATTTAGCTGGGAAGTACTGGTGATGGTTGGGACTGGATGATCTTTTAGGTCTTTTCCAACCTTGATAATCTGTGATTGTGTGAAGGAGGGAAACCCAATACTTCGGAGTGTCATTGCATCTTAGGTCTGGTGCCTCAGCCCGTGCAGCAGCACCTCGGGCTGGGCCGAGCCCGGTGCTGGGGCTGTGCTGCCTGCAGGAGGGCTGCGGGGCTGGGGCAGCCGGTGTGGGTGCAAGCACATGGGCATGGGGGAGGGCCGGCAGCAGGGAGGGCGTTGGGCCTGAGCCCCGCTCGTGTTGGTCACAGCACAGGGGCCGCAGGGGACGCCAGGAGCGCAGAGCAGGGAGGGCCGGGCTGTGTGCAGGCCAGGGGCATGAAACCTTCCCTCGGCAGCTGCTGAGCTGCTGAGCTTTTCCCCCACGTCTGCAGACTCTCCGATGAGGCTCTGCAGCAAAGCCAGCCGGGCCATCCTGATAGTGCACAAGGGGTTAGGAAAGGGCACAACTGAGCAGTCATTGAAGAGCACAAAGCGCGAAGCACAGCACGAGCCATTGACTGCCTGCACAGATGAGCTTCTGCAGGCACCTCCGTTGGAGATCTGCGTACTGAGTGTGGGCGGAACGTGAAGGGAAAGGAGGAGAGGAGGAGGAAGGCAAAGAAAGGAAAGGAAAAGAGGAGTCCAAAAGGCCAGAGCAGGAAAGGAGAAGGAAAGCTCCGTGCCGCCGGCGCCACCCGCCAGGAATCCGGGAGCGAACCCCCCCACAGTGCCCGGGCCGGCCCCAGGCCGCCCTTAGCAACGGGACGGCGCAGGCGGTTGCTAGGGCCGGGGCAGGAAGTGCTTCCTGCCGGCCGAGAGCGCTTCCGGGGCAGCGCGGCGTGGCGGCGCGGAAGTTTGAATGGGGCCGGTAGGAGCGGGCTGTGTGCTGCCAGCGGGGCCGGGCCGCGGTGCGGGGCACGGAGGGATGTCGGCGGAGCAGCTCGCGGTGCTGGCGGCACGCAGAGGCGATGCGTGCGGTGCCAGCGAGTGCGGAGCTGAAGGAAG